>NC_044569.1:21818060-21918306 GCF_007565055.1 Rhinopithecus roxellana
GCCCAGGTGAAAGAAGGAATATCCAAGAGTAACTAGAGAGAAGCTTTCTGAGGGATTGCTTTCTGATGTGTGACTTCATCACACACAGTTCCACACTTCCTTTCTTGGAACAGTTTGCTAACACTGTTGTCTTCAATTCTGCAAAGTGATATTTGGGAGCTCATAGGGGCCCATGGTGAAAAGGAAATATCCTCAATAATAAGTAGAGAGAAGCTTTCTGAGTGATTGCTTCCTGAATGTGTGACTTCATCACACAGGTTTCACCTTTCCCTTCTTGGAACAGTTGCTGACACTGTTGTCTTGGATTCTACAAAGTGACATTTGAGAACTCATTGATGTCTATGGTGAAAAAGGAAATATCCTCAGATCAAAACTGGAAAGAAGCCTTCTGAGAATCTGCATGCCATGTGTGAATGCAACTCACAGAGTTACACGTTTCTCTTCAGTGATCAGTTTGCTAACACATTCTGAAATCTGCAATGCTACTCTAGCGAATGAAGCTAACGGTGACACAGGAAATATCCTCAGATGAAAACTAAGAAGCTTTCTAGAAACTTCTTGGTGATGTGTGAATTCATCTCACAGAGTTACACTTATATTCATGGAGCAGTCTGTAACACTGTCTTGAGGAAGCTTGAGAAGGGCTTCCTTTGGATCCATTGAGCCTACGCTGATAAAGGAAATTCATCCATTCAAACGTGAAATAAGCTTTCTGAGAACTTCTTTCTGATCTGTGAATTCATCTCACAGAGTTACAAGCTAGCCTCAAGAAGCATTGCTAACACTCTTTTCGTGGAATCTGCAAAGGATATTTTGGTAGCCCATAGGGGCCCCATGGTGAAAAAGGAAATGTCCTCACATAATAACTACAGAGAAACTTTCTGAGAGATTGCTTTCTATGTGTGACTTCATCACACAGAGTTCCACCCTTTCCTTCTTGGAACAGTTTGTTAACACTTGTTCTCGTGGATTCTGCAAAGTTATTTGGGTAGCTCATTGAGGGCTATGGTGAAAGAAGGAATTATCCTCACATAATAACTGAAGTGAAGCTTTCTGAGAAACTGCATTGCCATGTGTGAATGCAACTCACAGAGTTACACGTTTCTCTTCAGGTGATCAGTTTGTTAACACAGTTTTCTGGAAATCTGCAATTTGGTATTCATAGCGCAATGAAGCTTACGGTGAGAAAGAAATATCCTCCCATGAAAACTAGAAAGAAGCTTTCTTAGAAACTTCTTGGTGATGTGTGAATTCATCTCACAGATTTTCACTTATGTTTCGTGGAGCAGTCCATTAACACTGTCTTTGAGGAACCTGAGAAGGGCTTCTTTGGATCATTTTGAGGCCTACGCTGATAAAGGAAATATCATCAGTTCAAAACGTGAAGGAATCTTTCTGAGAAACTTCTTTCTGATCTGTAAATTCATCGCACAGTGTTACACCTCAGACCACAGGAAGCAGTTTGCTAACACTCTTTTCGTGGAATCTGCAAGGTGAAATTACTGAGCCTATAGGGGCAAAAGGTGAAAAAGGAAATATCCTCAGATAAGAACTAGAGAGAAGCTTTCTGAGAGATTGCCTTCTGATGTGTGACTTCATCACACAGATTCCACCCTTCCCTTCTTGGAAAAGTTTCCTAACACTGTTGTCGTGGATTCTGCAAGGTGATATTTGGGAGCCCATAGAGGCCCATGGGGAAAAGTAAATGTCCTCACGTAATAACTAGAGAGAAGCTATCTGAGAGATTGCTTCTGCTGTGTAACTTCATCACACAGAGTTTCACACTTCCCTTTTTGGAACAGTTTCCTAACACTGTTGGCATGGATTCTGCAAAGAGATATTTGGGAGCCCATAGGGGCCCATGGTTAAAAAGGTAATATCCTCAGATAATAACTAGAGAGAAGCGTCCTTAGAGATTGCTTTCTAATGTGTGACTTCATCACACAGAGTTACACCCTTCCTACTTGGAACAGTTTGTTAACACTGTTGTCGTGGATTCTGCAAAGTCGTATTTGGGAGCTCATTTAGGGCTTTGGAGAAAAAGGAAATACCCTCAGATTTAAACTGGAACGAAGCCTTCTGAGAAACTGCAATGCCATGTGTGAATGAAACTCACAGAATTACACGATTCTCTTCAGTGATCAGTTTGCTAACACAGTTTTCTGTAAATCTCCTATGGAATACTTCTTAGCGCATTGACGCTTACAGTGACAAAGGAAATATACACAGATGAAAACTACAAAAAAGCTTTCTTAGAAACTTCTTGGTGATGTGTGAATTCATCTCACAGAGTTACACTTATGTTTCGTGGACCAGTCCATTAACACTGTCTTTGAGGAACCTGAGAAGGGCTTCTCTGGATCGCATTGAGGCCTACGCTGATAAAGGAAAATCATCAGTTCAAAACGTGAAAGAAGGTTTCTGAGAAAATTCTTTCTGATCTGTGAATTCATCTCACAGAGTTACACTTTAGACCTCAGAAGCAGTTTGCTAACACTCTTTTCGTTGAATCTACAAATTGATATTTTGGAGCCCATAGGGGCCCATGGTGAAAAAGGAAATATTCTCAGATAATAACAAGAGAGAAGCTTTCTGAGAGATTGCTTTCTGATCTGTGAATTCATCTCACAGAGATACAACTAGGACCTCAGGAAGCAGTTTGCTAACACTGTTGTCGTGGATTCTGCAAAGTGATAGTTGGGAGACCATAGGGGCCCATGGTGAAAAAGGAAATATCCTCATATAATAACTACAGAGAAGCTTTCTGAGAGATTGTTTTCTGATGTGGGACTTCATCACACCGAGTTCCACCCTTCCCTTCTGGGAAGAGTTTGCTAACACTGATGTCGAGGATTTTGCAACGTGATATTTGGGAGCTCATTGAGGGCTATGGTGAAAAAGGAAATATCCTCAGATCAAAACAGGAATGAAGCCTTCTGAGAAACTGCATTGCCATGTGTGAATGCAACTCACAGAGTTACACATTTCTCTTGAGTGATCAGTTTGCTAACACAGAGTTCTGGAAATCTGCAATTAAATACTTCTTGCCGCAATGAAGCTTACGGTGAGAAAGGAAATATCCTCAGATGAAAACTAGAAAGAAGCTTTCTTAGAAACTTCTTGGTGATGTGTGAACTCATCTCACAGAGTTACACTTATGTTTCGTCAGCAGTCCATTAACACTGTCTTTGAGGAACCTACGAAGGGCTTTGGATCGTATTGAGGCGTACGCTGATAAAAGTAAATATCATCAGTTCAAAACGTGAAAGAATATTACTGAGAAAGTGGAATCTGCAAAGTGATATTTGGGAGCCCATAGGGGCCCATGGTGAAAAATGAAATATCCTCAAATAATAACTAAAGGGAAGCTTTCTATGAGATTGCTTTCTGATGTGTGACTTCATCACACAGAGTTCCACGTTTTTCTTCCTGGAACTGTTTGCTAACACTGTTGTCGTGGATTCTGCAAAGTGATGTTTGGGAGCCCATAGGGGCCCATGGTGAAAAGGAAATATCCTCACATAATAACTAGACAGAAGCTTTCCGAGAGTTTCCTTTCTGATGTGTGACTTCATCACGCAGAGTTCCACCCTTCCCTTCTTGGAACAGTTTGCTAACACTGTTGTCGTGGATTCTGCAAAGTGATATTTGGGAGCTCATTGAGGCCTATGGTGAAAAAGGAAATATCCTGAGATCAAAACTGGAAAGAAGCCTTCTGAGAAAGCTGCATTGCCATGTGTGAATGCAACTCACAGAGTTACACGTTTCTCCTCAGTTATCAGTTTGGTAACACAGTTTTGTGGAAATCTGCAGGGGAATACCTCTTAGCGCAATAAAGCTTATGGTGAGAAAGGAAATATCCTCAGATGAAAACGTGAAAGAAGCGTTCTTAGAAACTTCTTTGTGATGTGTGAAATCATCTCACAGAATTACACTTATGTTTCGTGGAGCAGTCCATTAACACTGTTTTTGAGGAACCTGAGAAGGGCTTTATTGGATCATATTGAGGCCTACGCTGGTAAAGGAGATACCTTCAGCACAAAGCGTGAAAAAGCTTTCTGAGAAATTTCTTTCTGAGCTGTGAATTCGTCTAACAGTGTTACATCTTATATCCCAGGAAGCATTTTGCTAACACTCTTTTCGAGGAATCTGCAAAGTGGTATTTGGGAGCCCATAGGGGCCCACGGTGGAAAAGGAAATATCCTCAGATAATAACTAGAGAGAAGCTTTCTGAGAGATTGCTTTCTGATGTGTGACTTCATCACACAGAATTCCACCCTTCCGTTCTTTGAACAGTTTGGTACAACTCTTGTCGTGGATTCTGCAAAGTGATATTTGGGAGCCCATAGGGGCACATGATGAAAAAGGAAATATCCTCACATAATAACTAGAGTGAGGCTTTCAGAAAGATTGCTTTCTGATGTGTGACCGCATCACACAGAGTTCCACATTTCCCTTCTTGGAACAGTTTTCTAACACTGTTGTCGTGGATTCTGCAACGCGACACTTGGGAGCTCTTTGAGGGCTATGGTGAAAAAGGAAATATCCTCAGATTAAAACTGAAAGGAAGCCTTCTGAGAAAATGCATTGCTATGTGCGAATTCAACTCACAGAATTACACGTTCCTCTTCAGTGATCAGTTTGCTAACATAGTTTTCTGGAAATCTGCAATGGGATACTTCTTAGCGCAATGAAGCTTCTGGTGACAAAGGAAGTATCCTCAGATGAAAACTAGAAAGAAGCTTTCTTAGAAATTTCTTGGTGATGTGTGAATTCATCTCACAGACTTACACTTATGTTTCGTGGAGCAGTCCATTAACACTGTCTTTTAGGAACCTGAGAAGGGCTTCTTTGGGTCGTATAGAGGCCTACGCTGATAGAGGAAATATCATCAGTTCAAAAAGTGAAAGAAGATTTCTGAGAAACTTCTTTCTAATCGGTGAATTCATCTCACAGAGTTACAACTTTAACCTCAGGAAGCAGTTTGCTAACACTCTTTTCGTGGAATCTGCAAAGTGATATTTGGGAGCCCATAGGGGCCCATGGTCAAAAAGGAAATATCCTCAGATAATAACTAGAGAGAAGCTTTCTGAGACATGGCCTTCTGATGTGTGACTTCATCACACAGAGTTCTACCCATCCCTTCTTGGAACAGTTTGCTAACACTGTTGTCGTGGATTCTGCAAAGTGATATTTGGGAGTACATAGGGCCCATGGTGAAAAAGGAAATATCCTCACATAATAACAAGAGAGAAGCCTTCTGAGAGATTGCTTTCTGATGTGTGACTGCATCACACAGAATTCCACCCTTTCCTTCTCGCGACAGATTTCTAACACTGTTGTCTTGGATTCTGCACAGTGAAATTTGGGAGCTCATTGAGGGCTTTGGAGAAAAAGGACATATCCTCAGATCAAAACTGGAAAGAAGCCTTCTGAGAAACTGCATTGCCATGTGTGATTGCAACTCACAGAGTTACACGTTTCTCTTCAGTGATAAGTTTGCTAACACAGTTTCCTGGAAATCTACAATTTGATACTTCTTAGTGCAATGAAGCTTACTGTGACAAAGGAAATATCCGCAGATGAAAACTAGAAAGAATCATTCTTAGAAAGTTCTTGGTGATGTGCGAATTCATCTCACAGAGTTACACTTATGTTTCGTGGAGTAGTCCATTAATACTGTCTTTGAGGAACCTGAGATGGGCTTCTATGGATCTTATTGAAGCCTAGCCTGAAAAAGGAAATATCATCACTTCAAAACGTGAAAGAAGCTTTCTGCGAGACTTCTATCTGATCTGTGAATTCATCTGACAAATTTATACCTTAGACCTCAGGAAGCAGTTTGCTAATACTCTTTTCGTGGAAACTGCAAAGTGATATTTGGGAGCCCATAGGGGCCCACGGTGAAAAAGGAAATATCCTCACATAATAACTAGAGAGATGGTTTCTGAGAGATTGCTTTCTGATGTGTGACTTCATTGCACAGAGTTGCACCCTTCCGTTCTTGGAACAGTTTGCTAACACTGTTGTCGTGCATTCTGCAAAGTGATATTTGGGAGCCCAGGGGGGAACATGGTGAAAAAGGAAATATCCTCACATAATAACTAGAGAGAAGCTTTCTGAGAGATTGCTTTGTGATGTGTGACTTCACCACACAGAGTTCCACCTTCCCTTCTTGCAACAGTTTGCTAACACTGTTGTCGTGGATTCTGCAAAGTGATAGTTGGGAGCCCTTAGGGGCCCATGGTGAAAAAGGAAATATCCTCAAATAATCACTAGAGAGAAGCTTTCTGAGAGATTGCTTTCTGATGTGTGACTTCATCACACTGACTTCCACCCTTCCCTTCTTGGAACAGTTTGCTAACACTGTTTTCGTTGATTCTGCAAAGTGATATTTGGGAGCTAAGTGAGGGCTATGGTGAAAAAGGATATATCCTCAGATCAAAACTGAAGAGAAGCCTTCTGAGAAACTGCATGGCCATGGGTGAATGCAACTCACAGAGTTACACATGTCCCTTCAGTGATCAGTTCGCTAACATAGTTTTCTGGAAATCTGTAATAAATACTTCTTAGCGCAATGAAGCTTACGGTGACAAAGGAAATATCCTCAGATGAAAACTTGAAAGAAGCTTTGTTAGAAAATTCTTGGTGATGTGTGAATTAATCTCACAGAGTTACACTTATGTTTCGTGGAGCAGTCCATTAACACTGCCTTTAAGGAACCTGAGAAGGGCTACTTTGGATCGCATTGAGGCATTCGCTGATCAAGGAAATATCATCAGTTCAAAACGTGAAAGAAGCTCTCCGAGAAACTTCTTTCTGATCTGTGAATTCATGTCACAGAGATACAACTTAGACCTCAGGAAGCAGTTTGCTAACCCTCTTTTAGTGGAATCTGCAAAGTGACATTTGGGAGTCCATATGGGAACATGGTGAAAAATTAAATATCCTCACATAATAACTGGAGAGAAGTTTTCTGAGAGATTGCTTTCTGATGTGTGAGTTCATCACACAGAGTTCCACCCTTCCCTTCTTGGAACAGTATGCTAACACTGTTGTCATGGATTCTGCAACGTGATATTAGGGAGCTCATTGAGGGCTACGGTGAAAAAGGATATATCCTCAGATCAAAACTGGAAAGAAGCCTTCTGAGAAACTGCATTGCCATGTGTGAATGCAACTCACAGCGTTACACTTTTCTCTTCACTGATCAGTTTGCTACAGTTTTCTGTAAATCTGCAATTGGATAATTCTTAGCCCAATGAAGCTTACGGTGTCAAAGGAAATATCCTAAGGTGAAAACTAGAAAGAAGCTTTCTCAGGAACTTCTGGGTGATGTGTCAATTCATCTCACAGAGTTACACTAATCTTTCGTGGAGCAGTCCATTAACACTGTCTTTGTGGAACCTGAGAAGGGCTTCTTTGGATCGTATTGAGGCGTACGCTGATAAAGGAAATATCATCAGTTCAAAACGTGAAAGGAGCTTTCTGAGAAACTTCTTTCTGATCTGTGAATTCATCTCACCGAGTTACAACTTGGACCCAGGAAGCAATGTGCAAACACTCCTTTCGTGGAATCTGCAAATTGATATTTGGGAGCCCATGGGGCCCATGGTGAAAAAGGAAATATCCTCACATAATAACTATAGGAAAGCTTTCTGAGAGATTGCTTTCTGATGTGTGACTTCATCACACAGAGTTCCACCCTTCCCTTCTTGGAAGTTTGCTAACACTGTTGTCGTGTATTCTGCAAAGTGATATTTGGGAGCCCACAGGGGAACACAGTGAAAAAGGAAATATCCTCACATAAAAACCAGAGAGAAGATTTCTGAGAGATTGCTTTCTGATGTGTGACTTCATCACACAGAGTTCCACCCTTCCCTTTTTGGAACAGTTTGCTAAAACTGTTGTCGTAGATTCTGCAAAGTAATATTTGGGAGCTCATTGATGGCTATGGTGAAAAAGGAAATATCCTGAGATCAAAACTGGAAAGAAGCCTTCTGAGATACAGCATTGCCATGTGGGAATGCAACTCACAGAGTTACACGTTTCTCTTCAGTGATCAGTTTGCTAACACAGTTTTTTGGAAATCTGCAATTACATACTTCTTAGCGCACTGAAGCTTACGGTGACAAAGGAAATGTCCTCAGATGAAAATTAGAAAGAAGCTTTCCTAGGAACTTGTAGGTGATTTGTGAATTCATCTCACAGAGTTACACTTATGTTTCATGGAACACTCTATTAACACTGTCTCTGAGGATCTTGAGAAGGGCTTCTTTGGATCGTAGTGAGGCCTACACTGATAAAGGAAATATCATCAGTTCAAAACGTGAGGGAACTTTTTGAGAATCTACTTTCTGATCTGTGAATTCATCTCACAGAGTTACAACTTAGACCTCAGGAAGCAGGTTGCTACCACTCTTTTCGTGGAATCTGCAAAGTGATAATTGGGAGCCCATAGGGGCCCACGGTGAAAAAGAAAATGTCCTCAAATAATAACTAGAGAGAAGCTTTCTGAGAGATTGCTTTCTGATGTGTGAGTTCATCACACAGAGTTCCACCCTTCCCTTCTTGGAACATTATGCTAACACTGTTGTCATGGATTCTGCAACGTGATATTAGGGAGTTCATTGAGGGCTACGGTGAAAAAGGATATATCCTCAGATCAAAACTGGAAAGAAGCCTTCTGAGAAACTGCATTGCCATGTGTGAATGCAACTCACAACGTTACACTTTTCTCTTCACTGATCAGTTTGCTACAGTTTTCTGTAAATCTGCAATTGGATAATTCTTAGCCCAATGAAGCTTACGGTGTCAAAGGAAATATCCTAAGGTGAAAACTAGAAAGAAGCTTTCTCAGAAACTTCTGGGTGATGTGTCAATTCATCTCACAGAGTTACACTTATCTTTCGTGGAGCAGTCCATTAACACTGTCTTTGAGGAACCTGAAAAGGGCTTCTTTGGATCGTATTGAGGCGTACGCTGATAAAGGAAATATCATCAGTTCAAAACGTGAAAGGAGCTTTCTGAGAAACTTCTTTCTGATCTGTGAATTCATCTCATCGAGTTACAACTTGGACCTCAGGAAGCAATTTGCAAACACTCCTTTCGTGGAATCTGCAAAGTGATATTTGGGAGCCCATGGGGCCCATGGTGAAAAAGGAAATATCCTCACATAATAACTAGAGGAAAGCTTTCTGAGAGATTGCTTTCTGATGTGTGACTTCCAAACACAGAGTTCCACCCTTCCCTTCTTGGAACAGTTTGCTAAGACTGTTGTCGTGTATTCTGCAAAATGATATTTGCGAGCTCATAGGGACCCATGGTGGAAAAGGAAATATCCTCAGATCAAAACTGGAAGGAAGCCCTCTGAGAAACTGCATTGCTATGTGTGAATGCAACTCACAGAATTTCACTTTTCTCTTCAGTGATCAGTTTGCTAACACAGTTTTCTGGAAATCTGCAATTAGCTACATCTTAGTGCAATGAAGCTTACGGTGACGAAATATCCTCAGATGAAAACTAGAAAGAATCTTTCTTAGAAAGTTTTTGGATATGTGTGAATTCATCTCACAGAGTTAGACTTATGTTTCGTGGAGTAGTCCATTAACAAAGTCTTTGAGGACCTCAGAAGGGTTTCTTTTTATCGTATTGAGGCCTATGCTGATAAGGAAATATCATCAGTTCAAAACGTGAAAGAAGCTTTGTGAGAATCTTCTTTCTGATTCGTGAATTCATCTCACAGAGTTACAAATTAGACGTCAGGAAGTAGTTTGCTAACACTCTTTTCGTGGAATCTGCAAAGGGATATTTGGGAGCCCATAGGCGTCCTTGGGGAAAAAGGAAATATCATCACATAATAACTAGAGGGAAGCTTTCTGAGAGATTCCTTTCTGATGTGTGTCTTCATCACACAGAGTTGCACCCTTCATTCCTTTGGAACAGTTTGCTGACACTGTTTTCGTGGATTCTGCAAAGTGAGATTTGGGAGCCCATAGGGGCCCATGGTAAAAAGGGAAATATCCTAACATAATAACTAGATAGAAGCTTTCTGAGTGCTTGCTTCTGATGTGTGACTTCATCTCAAAGAGTTCCAACCTTCCCTTCTTGGAACAGTTTGCTAACACTGTTGACGTGGATTCTGCAAAGTGATATGTGGGAGCTCGTTGAGGGCTATGGTGAAAAAGGAAATATCCTCAGATCAAAACTGGAAGGAAGCCTTCAGAGAAACTGCATTGACAAGTGTGAATGCAACTCACAGAGTTACAGGTTTCTCTTCATTGATCCGTTTGCTAACAGTTTTCTGGAAATCTGCAATGGGATACTTCTTAGCGCAATGAGGCTTACGGTGACAAAGGAAATATCCTCAGATGAAAACTAGAAAGAAGCTTTCGTAGAAACTTCTTGGTGATGTGTGAATTCATCTCACAGAGTTACACTTAAGTTTCCTTGCGCAGTCCATTAACACTGTCTTTGAGGAAACTGAGAAGGGCTTCTTTGAGATGCTTTGAGGCCTACGCTGATAAAGGAAGTATCATCACTTCAAAAAGTGAAAGAAGCTTTCTCATAAACTTCTTTCTGATCTGTGAATTCATCTCACACAGTTACACCTTAGACCTCAGGAAGCAGTTTGCCAACACTCTTTTCATGGAATCTGCAAAGTGATATTTGGGAGCCCATACGGACCCATGGTGAAAAAGGAAATATCCTCACATAATAACTAGAGGGAAGCTTTCTGAGAGATTGCTTTCTGATGTGTGACTTCATCAAACAGAGTGCCACCGTTCCTTTCTTGGAACAGTTTCCTAACACTGTTGTCGTGGTTTCTGCAAAGTGATATTTCGGAGCTCATTGAGGGCTATGGTGAAAATGGAAATATCCTCAGATCAAAACTGGAAAGAAGCCTTCTGAGAAACTGCATTGCCATGTGGGAATGCAACTCACAGAGTTACACGTTTCTCTTCAGTGGTAAGTTTGCTAACACAGTTTTCTGGAAATCTGCAATTATCTACTTCTTAATGCAAGGAAGGTTACGGTGACAAAAGAAATATCCTCAGATGAAAACTAGAAAGAAGCGTTCCTAGAAACTTCTTGGGGTTGTGTGAAATCACCTCAGAGAGTTACACTTATGATTCGTGGAGCAGTCCATTGACACTGTCTTTGAGGAACCTGAGAAGGGCTTATTTGTATCGTATTGAGTCGTACGCTGATAAAGGAATTATCATCAGTTCAAAACCTGAAAGAAAATTTATGAGAATCTTCTTTCTGATCTTGAATTCATCTCACAGAGTTACACCTTAGACCTCAGGAAGCAGTTTGCATCAACTCTTTTCGTGGAATCTGCAAGGTGATATTTGGAAGCCCTTAGGGGCCCATGGTGAAAAAGGAAATTTCCTCACTTAATAATTAGAGAGAACCATTCTGAGAGATTGCTTTCTGATGTGTGACGTCATCACACAGAGTTCCACCCTTCCCTTCTTGGAACAATTTGCTAACACTCTTGTCGAGTATTCTGCAAAGTGATATTTGGGAGCCCATAGGGACCCATGGTGAAAAAGGAAATATCCCCACATAATAACTAGAGTGAAGCTTTCTGAGAGACTTCTTTTTGATGTGTGACTTCATCACAAAGAGTTCCACACTTCCCTTTTTGGAACAGTTTGCTAACACTGTTTTCGTGGATTCTGCAAAGTGATATTTAGGAGCTCATTGAGAGCTATGGTGAAAAAGGAAATATCCTCAGATCAAAACTGGAAAGAAGCCTTCTGAGAAATTGCATTGCCATGTGAGAATGCACCTCACAGTGTTACATGTTTCCCTTCAGTGATCAGTTTGCTAACACAGTTTTCTGCAAAACTGCAAATGGATACTCCTTAGAGCAATGAAGCTTACAGTGACAAAGGAAATATCCTTAGAGGAAAACTAGGATGAAGCTTTCTTAGAATGTTCTTGGTGATGTGTGAATTCATTTCATAGAGTTACATTAATGTTTTGTGGAACAGTCCATTAACACTGTCTTTGAGGAACCTGGGAAGAGCTTCTTTGGATCGCATTGAGGCCTACGCTGATAAATTAATTTCATCAGTTCAAAACGTGGAAGAAGCTTTCTGAGAAACTTCTTTCTGATCTGTCAATTCATCTCACAGAGTTACACTTTAGACCCCAGGAAGCAGCTTGCTAACACTCTTTTCGTGGAATCTGCAAAGTGATATTTGGAAGCCTACAGGGGCACATGGTGAAAAAGGAAATACCCTCACATACTAACTAGAGAGAAGCTTTCTGAGAGATTGCTTTCTGATGTGTGACTTCATCACACAGAGTTCCACCCTTCCCTTCTAGGAACCGTTTGCGAACACTGTTCTCATGGATTCTGCAAAGTGATACTTAGGATCCCATAGGGGCCCATGGTGAAAAAGGAAATATCCTCACTTAATAACTAGAGAGAAGCTTTCTGAAGTGAGACCATCTCACAGAGTTCCACCCTTCCATTCTTGAATAGTTTGATAAAACTGTTGTCGTGGATTCTGCAAAGTGATATTTGGGAGCTCATTGAGGGCTATGGTGTAAAAGAAAATATCGTCAGAACAAAAATGGAAAGAAGCCTTCTGAGAAACTGCATTGCCATGTGTGAATTCAACTCACATAGTCACACGTTTCTCTTACTAAGAAGTGAAGATTACTAAGAAGTGAAGAAGTGAACCAAGGAAGATTACGGTGACAAAGGAAATATCCTCAGAGGAAAACTAGAAAGAAACTTTCTGAGAAACTTCTTGGTGATGTGTGAAGTCATCTCACAGAGTTAAACTTTTGTTTCGTGGAGCACTCCATTAACAATGTCTTTGAGGAAGCGGAGAAGGGCTTCTTTGGATGCCATTGAGGCCTACGCTGATAAAGGAAATATCGTCAGTTGAAAACCTGAAAGAAGCTTTCTGAGAAACTTCTTTCTGATCTGTGAATTCATCTAAAAGTGTTACACCTTAGACCTCAGGAATCAGTTTGCTAACACTCTTTTCGTGGAATCTGCAAAGTGATATTTGGGAGTCCATAGGAGCCCTTGGTGAAAAAGGAAATATCCTCAGATAATAACTAGAGAGAAGCTTTCTCAGAGATTGCTTTCTGATGTGTGACTTCATCACACAGAGTTCCACACATCCCTTCTTGGAACAGTTTGCTAAGAATGTTGTCATGGATTCTGCAAAGTGATATTTGGGAGCTCATTGAGGGCTATGGTGAAAAAGAAAATATCGTCAGAACAAAACTGGAAAGAAGCCTTCTGAGAAACTGCATTGCCACGTGTGAATTCAACTCACATAAACACACGTTTCTCTTACTAAGAAGTGAAGATTACTAAGAAGTGAAGAAGTGAACCAAGGAAGATTACGGTGACAAAGGAAATATCCTCAGAGGAAAACTAGAAAGAAACTTTCTGAGAAACTTCTTGGTGATGTGTGAAGTCATCTCACAGAGTTAAACTTTTGTTTCGTGGAGAACTCCATTAACAATGTCTTTGAGGAAGCGGAGAAGGGCTTCTTTGGATGCCATTGAGGCCTACGCTGATAAAGGAAATATCGTCAGTTGAAAACCTGAAAGAAGCTTCCTGAGAAACTTCTTTCTGATCTGTGATTCATCTAAAAGTGTTACACCTTAGACCTCAGGAATCAGTTTGGTAACACTCTTTTCGTGGAATCTGCAAAGTGATATTTGGGAGTCCATAGGAGCCCTTGGTGAAAAAGGAAATATCCTCAGATAATAACTAGAGAGAAGCTTTCTCAGAGATTGCTTTCTGATGTGTGACTTCATCACAAAGAGTTCCACCCTTCCCTTCTTGGAACAGTTTGCTAACACTGTTGTCGTGGATTCTGCAAAGTGATACTTGGGAGCTCATTGAGGGCTATGGTGAAAAACGAAATATCCTCAGATTAATACTGGAAAGAAGCCTTCTGAGAAAGTGTATTGCCCTGTGTGAATGCAACTCACAGAGTTACACGTTTCTCTTCAGTGATCGGATTGTTAACACAGTTTTCTGGAAATCTGCAATTAGATACTTCATAGCGCAGTGAACCTTACGGTGACAAAGGAAATATCCACAGATGAAAACCAGAAAGAAGCTTTCTTAGAAACTTCTTGGTGATGTGTGAATTCATCTCACAGAGTTACACCTATGTTTCGTGGAGAAGTCCATTAACACTGTCTTTGAGGAACCTGAGAAGGGCTTCCTTGGATCGCATTGAGACCTATGCTGATAAAGGAAATTTCATCCGTTCAAAACGTGAAAGAAGGTTTCTGAGAAACTTCTTTCTGATCTGTGAGTTCATGTCGCAGTCTTATAACTTAGACTTCAGGAAGCAGTTTGCTAACACTCTTTTCGTGGAATGTGAAAAGTGATATTTGGGAGCCCATAGGGGCCCATGGTGAAAAAGGAAATATCGTCACATAATAACTATGGAGAAACTTTCTGCGAGATTGCTTTCTGATGTGTTACTTCATCACACAGAGTTCCACCCTTCCCTTCTTGGAACAGTTTGCTAACACTGTTCTCGTGGATTCTGCAAAGGTATCTTTGGGAGCACATTGAGGGCTATGGTGAAAAAGGAAATATCCTCACATAATAACTAAAGAGAAGCTTTCTGAGAAACTGCATTGCCATGTGTGAATGCAACTCACAGAGTTACACGTTTCTGTTCAGTGTTCAGTTTGTTAGCACAGTTGTCTGGAAATCTGAAATTAGATACTTCATAGCGCAATGAACCTTACGGTGACAACGGAAATACCACAGTTGAAAAGCAGAAAGAAGCTTTCTTATTAACTTCTTGGTGATGTGTGAATTCATCTCACAGAGTTACACATATGTTTCGTGGAGCAGTCCATTAACACTGTCTTGAGGAACCTGAGAAGGGCTTCTTTGGATGACATTGTGGCCTACGCTGAAAAAGGAAATTTCATCCGTTCAAAACGTGAAAGAAGCTTTCTGAGAAACTTCTTTCTGATCTGTGTGTTCTTCTCACAGACTTATAACTTACATTTCAGGAAGCAGTTTGCAAATAATGTTTTCGTGGAATCTGCAAAGTGATATTTGGGAGCCCATAGTGGCCCATGGTGAAAAAGGAAATATCCTCACATAATAACTACGGAGAAACTTTCTGAGAGATTGCTTTCTGATGTGTTACTTCATCACCAAGAGTTCCACCCTTCCCATCTTGGAACAGTTTGCTAACATTATTGTCGTGGATTCTGCAAAGTTATATTTGGGAGCACATTGAGGGCTATGGTGAAAAAGGGAATATCCTCACATAAAAACTAAAGAGAAGCTTTCTGAGAAACTGCATTGCCATGTGTGAATGCAACTCACAGAGTTACACGTTTCTCTTTAGTGATCAATTTGTTAGCACAGTTTTCTGGAAATCTGCAATTAGATACTTCACAGCGCAATGAACCTTATGGTGACAAAGGAAATATCCACAGATGAAAACTAGAAAGAATCTTTCTTAGAAACTTCTTGGTGATGTGTGAATTCATCTCACAGAGTTACACTTATGTTTCATGGAGCAGTCCATTAACACTGTCTTTGAGGAACCTGAGAAGGGCTTCCTTGGATCGCATTGAAGCCTACGCTGATAAAGGAAATTTCATCCGTTCAAAAAGTGAAAGAAGCTTTCTGAGAAACTTCTTTCTGATCTGTGTGTTCATCTCACAGACCTATAACTTACACTTCAGGAAGCAGTTTGCTAACACTCTTTTCGTGGAATCTGCAAAGTGATATTTGGGAGCCCATAGGGTCCCATGGTGAAAAAGGAAATATCCTCACATAATAACTATGGAGAAACTTCTCAGAGATTGCTTTCTGATGTGTTACTTCACCACACAGAGTTTCACCCTTTCCTTCTTGGAACCGTTTGCTAACACTGTTGATGTGGATTCTGCAAAGGTATATTTGGGAGCACATTGAGAGCTATGGTGAAAAAGGAAATATCCTCACATAATCACTAAAGAGAAGCTACCTGAGAAACTGCATTGCCATGTGTGAATGCAACTCACAGAGTTACAGATTTCTCTTCAGTGATCAGTTTGTTTGCACAGTTTTCTTGAAATCTGCAAATAGATTCTTCATAGCGCAATGAACCTTACGGTGACAAAGGAAATATCCACAGATGAAAACCAGAAAGAAGCTTTCTTAGAAACTTCTTGGTGATGTGTGAATTCATCTCACAGTGTTACACTTATGTTTCGTGGAGCAGTCCATTAACACTGTCTTTGAGGAACCTGAGAAGGGCTTCTTTGGATCACATTGAGGCCTACGCTGATAAAGGAAATTTCATCCGTTCAAAATGTGAAAGAAGCTTTCTGAGAAATTTCTTTCTGATCTGTGTGTTCATCTCAAAGACTTATAACTGAGACTTCAGGAAGCAGTTTGCTAACACTCTTTTCGTGGAATCTGCAAAGTGATATTTGGGAGCCCATAGGGGTCCATGGTGAAAAAGGAAATATCCTCACATAATAACTACAGCGAAACTTTCTGAGAGATTGCTTTCTGATGTGTTGTTACATCATCACGCAGAGTTCCACCCGTCCCTTCTTGGAACCGTTTGCTAACACTGTTGTCGTGGATTCCGCAAAGGTATATTTGGGAGCACATTGAGGTCCAGGGTGAAAAAGGAAATATCCTCACATAATAACTAAAGAGAAGCTTTCTGAGAAACTGCATTGCCATGTGTGAATGCAACTCACAGAGTTACACGTTTCTCTTCAGTGATCAGTTTCTTAGCACAGTTTTCTGGAAATCTGCAATTAGATACGTCATAGCGCAATGAACCTTACTTTGACAAAGGAAATATCCACAGATGAAAACCAGGAAGAAGCTTTCTTAGAAACTTCTTGGTGATGTGTGAATTCATCTCACAGAGTTACACTTATGTTTCGTGGAGCAGTCCATTAACACTGTCTTTGAGGAACCTGAGAAGGGCTTCTTTGAATCACATTCATTCCTACGCTGATAAAGGAAATTTCATCCGTTCAAAACGTGAAAGAAGCTTTCTGAGAAACTTCTTTCTGATATGTGAGTTCATCTCACAGACTTATAACTTCGACTTCAGGAAGCAGTTTGCTAACACTCTTTTCGTGGAGTCTGGAAAATGATATTTGGGAGCCTATAGGGGCCCATGGTGAAAAAGGAAATATCCTCACATAATAACTACGGAGAAACTTTCTGAGAGATTGCTTTCTGATGTCTTACTTCATCACACAGAGTTCCACCCTTCCCTTCTTGGAACCGTTTGCTAACACTGTTGTCGTGGATTCTGCAAAGGTATATTTGGGAGCACATTGAGGTCCAGGGTGAAAAAGGAAATATCCTCACATAATAACTAAAGAGAAGCTTTCTGAGAAACTGCATTGCCATGTGTGAATGCAACTCACAGAGTTACACGTTTCTCTTCAGTGATCAGTTTGTTAGCACAGTTTTCTGGAAATCTGCAATTAGATACTTCATAGCGCAATGAACATTACAGTGACAAAGGATATATCCACAAATGAAAACTAGAAAGAAGCTTTCTTCGAACCGTTTTGGTGATGTGTGAATTCATCTCACAGAGTTACACTTATGTTTCATGGAGCAGTCCATTAACACTGTCTTTGAGGAACCTGAGAAGGGCTTCCTTGGATCGTATTGAGGCCAACGCTGATAAAGAAAATTTCATCCGTACAAAACGTGAAAGAAGCTTTCTGAGAAACTTCTTTCTGATCTGTGAGTTCATCTCACAGACTTATAACTTCGACTTCAGGAAGCAGTTTGCTAACACTCTTTTCGTGGAGTCTGGAAAATGATATTTGGGAGCCTATAGGGGCCCATGGTGAAAAAGGAAATATCCTCACATAATAACTACGGAGAAACGTTCTGAGAGATTGCTTTCTGAAGTGTTACTTCATCACACAGAGTTCCACCCTTTCCTTCTTGGAACCGTTTGCTAACACTGTTGTCATGGATTCTGCAAAGGTGTTTTTGGGAGCACATTGAGGGCTATGGTGAAAAAGGAAATATCCTCACATAAAAACTAAAGAGAAGCTTTCTGAGAAACTGCATTGCCATGTGTGAATGCAACTCACAGAGTTACACGTTTCTCTTCAGTGATCAGTTTGTTAACACAGTTTTCTGGAAATCTGCAATTAGATACTTCATAGCGCAATGAACCTTACGGTGACAAAGGAAATATCCACAGATGAAAACCAGAGAGAAGCTTTCTTCGATACTTCTTGGTGATGTCTATATTCATCTCACAGAGTTACACTTATGTTTCGTGGAGCAGTTCATTAACACTTTCTTTGAGGAACCTGAGAAGGGCTTCTTTGGATCACATTGAGGCCTACGCTGATAAAGGAAATTTCATCCGTTCAAAACGTGAAAGAAGCTTTCTGAGAAACTTCTTTCTGATCTGTGTGTTCATCTCACAGACGTATCACGTAGACTTCAAGAAGCAGTTTGCTAACACTCTTTTCGTGGAATCTGGAAAGTGATATTTGGGAGCCCATAGGGTCCCATCTTGAAAAAGGAAATATCCTCACATAATAACTACAGAGAAACTTACTGCGAGATTGCTTTCTGATGTGTTACTTCATCACACAGAGTTCCACCCTTCCCTTCTTGGAACAGTTTGCTAACACTGTTGTCGTGGATTCTGCAAAGGTATCTTTGGGAGCACATTGAGGGCTATGGTGAAAAAGGAAATATCCTCACATAATAACTAAAGAGAAGCTTTCTGAGAAACTGCATTGCCATGTGTGAATGCAACTCACAGAGTTACACGTTTCTGTTCAGTGTTCAGTTTGTTAGCACAGTTGTCTGGAAATCTGAAATTAGATACTTCATAGCGCAATGAACCTTACGGTGACAACGGAAATACCACAGTTGAAAAGCAGAAAGAAGCTTTCTTATTAACTTCTTGGTGATGTGTGAATTCATCTCACAGAGTTACACATATGTTTCGTGGAGCAGTCCATTAACACTGTCTTTGAGGAACCTGAGAAGGGCTTCTTTGGATGACATTGTGGCCTACGCTGAAAAAGGAAATTTCATCCGTTCAAAACGTGAAAGAAGCTTTCTGAGAAACTTCTTTCTGATCTGTGTGTTCTTCTCACAGACTTATAACTTACATTTCAGGAAGCAGTTTGCAAATAATGTTTTCGTGGAATCTGCAAAGTGATATTTGGGAGCCCATAGTGGCCCATGGTGAAAAAGGAAATATCCTCACATAATAACTACGGAGAAACTTTCTGAGAGATTGCTTTCTGATGTGTTACTTCATCACAAAGAGTTCCACCCTTCCCATCTTGGAACAGTTTGCTAACACTATTGTCGTGGATTCTGCAAAGTTATATTTGGGAGCACATTGAGGGCTATGGTGAAAAAGGGAATATCCTCACATAAAAACTAAAGAGAAGCTTTCTGAGAAACTGCATTGCCATGTGTGAATGCAACTCACAGAGTTACACGTTTCTCTTTAGTGATCAATTTGTTAGCACAGTTTTCTGGAAATCTGCAATTAGATACTTCACAGCGCAATGAACCTTATGGTGACAAAGGAAATATCCACAGATGAAAACTAGAAAGAATCTTTCTTAGAAACTTCTTGGTGATGTGTGAATTCATCTCACAGAGTTACACTTATGTTTCATGGAGCAGTCCATTAACACTGTCTTTGAGGAACCTGAGAAGGGCTTCCTTGGATCGCATTGAAGCCTACGCTGATAAAGGAAATTTCATCCGTTCAAAAAGTGAAAGAAGCTTTCTGAGAAACTTCTTTCTGATCTGTGTGTTCATCTCACAGACCTATAACTTACACTTCAGGAAGCAGTTTGCTAACACTCTTTTCGTGGAATCTGCAAAGTGATATTTGGGAGCCCATAGGGTCCCATGGTGAAAAAGGGAATATCCTCACATAATAACTATGGAGAAACTTCTCAGAGATTGCTTTCTGATGTGTTACTTCACCACAAAGAGTTTCACCCTTTCCTTCTTGGAACCGTTTGCTAACACTGTTGACGTGGATTCTGCAAAGGTATATTTGGGAGCACATTGAGAGCTATGGTGAAAAAGGAAATATCCTCACATAATCACTAAAGAGAAGCTACCTGAGAAACTGCATTGCCATGTGTGAATGCAACTGACAGAGTTACAGATTTCTCCTCAGTGATCAGTTTGTTATCACAGTTTTCTTGAAATCTGCAAATAGATTCTTCATAGCGCAATGAACCTTACGGTGACAAAGGAAATATCCACAGATGAAAACCAGAAAGAAGCTTTCTTAGAAACTTCTTGGTAATGGGTGAATTCATCTCACAGAGTTACACTCATGTATCGTGGAGCAGTCCATTACCACTGTCTTTGAGGAACGTGAGAAGGGCTTCTTTGGATCAAATTGAGGCCTACGCTGATAAAGGAAATTTCATCCGTTCGAAACGTGAAAGAAGCTTTCTGAGAAATTTCTTTCAGATCTGTGTGTTCATCTCACAGACTTATAACTTAGACTTCAGGAAGCAGTTTGCTAATACTCTATTCGTGGAATCTGGAAAGTGAAATTAGGGAGCCCATAGGGGCCCATGGTGAAAAAGGAAATATCCTCACATAATAACTATGGAGAAACTTTCTGAGAGATTGCTTTCTGATGTGTTACTTCATCACACAGAGTTCCACCCTTCCCTTCTTGGAGCCGTTTGCTAACACTGTTGTCGTGGATTCTGCAAAGGTATATTTGGGAGCACATTGAGGGCTATGGTGAAAAAGGAAATATCCTCACATAATAACTAAAGAGTAGCTTTCTGAGAAATTGCATTGCCATGTGTGAATGCAACTCACAGAGTTACACGTTTCTCTTCAGTGATCAGTTTGTTTGCACATTTTTTCTGGAAATCTGCAATTAGATACTTCATACCGCAATGAACCTTACGGTGACAAAGGAAATATCCACAGATGAAACCTAGAAAGAAGCTTTCTTAGAAACTTCCTGGTGATGTGTGAATTCATCTCACAGAGTTACACTTATGTTTCATGGAGCAGTCCATTAACACTGTCTTTGAGGAACCTGAGAAGGGCTTCTTTGGATCACATTCATTCCAACGCTGATAAAGGAAATTTCATCCGTTCAAAACGTGAAGGAAGCGTTCTGAGAAACTTCTTTCTGATCTGTGTGTTCATCTCACACACTTATAACTTAGACTTCAGGAAGCAGTTTGGTAACACTCTTTTCGTGGAATCTACAAAGTGATATTTGGGAGCCCATAGGGGCCCATGGTGAAAAAGGAAATATCCTCACATAATAACTACAGAGAAACTTTCTGATAGATTGCTTTCTGATGTGTTACTTCATCACACAGATTTCCACCCTTCCCTTCTTGGAACCGATTGCTAACACTGTTGTCATAGATTCTGCAAAGGTATATTTGGGAGCACATTGAGGGCAAAGGTGAAAAAGGGAATATCCTCACATAATAACTAAAGAGAAGCTTTCTGAGAAACTGCATTGCCATGTGTGAATGCAACTCACAGAGTTGCACGTTTCTCTTCAGTGATCAGTTTGTTAGCACAGTTTTCTGGAAATCTGCAATTAGATACTTCATAGCGCAATGAACCTTACGGTGACAAAGGAAATATCCAGAGATGAACACGAGAAAGAAGCTTTATTAGAAAATTCTTTGTGATGTGTGAATTCATCTCACAGAGTAACACTTATGTTTCGTGGAGTAGTCCATTAACACTGTCTTAGAGGAACCTGAGAAGGGCTTCCTTGGATCGCATTGAGGCCTACGCTGATAAAGGAAATTTCATCCGTTCAAAACGTGAAAGAAGGTTTCTGAGAAACTTCTTTCTGATCTGTGAGTTCATCTCATAGACTTATAACTTAGGCTTAAGGAAGCAGTTTGCTAACATTTCCTTCGTGGAATGTGGAAAGTGATATTTGGGAGCCCATAGGGGCCCATGGTGAAAAAGGAAATATCCTCACATAATAAACATAGAGAAACTTTCTGAGAGATTGCTTTCTGATGTGTTACTTCATCACACAGAGTTCCACCCTTCTCTTCTTGGAACAGTTTGCTAACACTGTTGTCGTGGATTCTGCAAAGGTATATTGGGGAGCACATTGAGGGCTACGGTGAAAAAGGAAATATCCTCACATAGTAACTAAAGAGAAGCTTTCTGAGAAACTGCATTGCCCTGTGTGAATGCAACTCACAGAGTTCCACGTTTCTCTTCGGTGATCAGTTAGTTAGCACAGTTTTCTGGAAATCTGCAATTAGATACTTCATAGCGCAATGAACATTATGGGGAGAAAGGATATATCCACAGATGATAAGTAGAAAGAAGCTTTCTTAGAACCTTTTTGGTGATGTGTGAATTCATCTCACAGAGTTACACTTATGTTTCGTAGAGCTGTCCATTAACACTGTCTTTGAGGAACCTGAGAAGGGCTTCCATGGATCGCATTGAGGCCTACGCTGATAATGGAAATTTCATCCATTAAAAACGTGAAAGAAGCTTTCTGAGAAACTTCTTTCTGATCTGTGATTTCATCTCACAGACTTATAACTGAGACTTCAGGAAGCAGTTTGCTAACAATCTTTCCATGGAATCTGCAAAGGGATATTTTGGAGCCCATAGGGACCCGTGGTGAAAAAGGAAATATCCTCACATAATAACTATGGAGAAACTTTCTGAGAGATTGCTTTCTGATCTGTTCCTTCATCACACAGAGTTCCACCCTTCCCTTCTTGGAACAGTTTGCTAACACTGTTGTCGTGGATTCTGCAAAGGTATATTTGGGAGCACATTGAGGGTTATGGTTAAAAAGGAAATATCCTCACATAATAACTAAAGAGAAGCTTTCTGAGAAACTGCATTGCCATGTGTGAATGCAACTCACAGAGTTACACGTTTCTCTTCAGTGATCAGTTTGTTAGCACTGTTTTCTGGAAATCTGCAATTAGATACTTCATAGCGCAATGAACATTACGGTGACAAAGGCAATATCCACAAATGAAAACTAGAAAGAAGGTTTCGTAGAACCTTTTTGGTGATGTGTGAATTCATCTCACAGAGTTACACTTATGTTTCGTGGAGCAGTCCATTAACACTGTCTTTGAGGAACCTGAGAAGGGCTTCCTTGGATCGCATTGAGGCCTACGCTGATAAAGGAAATTTCATCCGCTCAAAACGTGAAAGAAGCTTTCTGAGAAACTTCTTTCTGATCTGTGAGTTCATCTCACAGACTTATAACTTAGACTTCAGGAAGCAGTTTGCTAACACTCTTTTCTTGGAATCTGCAAAGTGCTATTTGGGAGCCCATAGGGTCCCAAGGTGAAAAAGGAAATATCCTCAAATAATAACTATGGAGAAACTTTCTGAGAGATTGCGTTCTGATGTGTTACTTCATCACACAGAGTTCCACCCTTCCCTTCTTGGAACAGTTTGCTAACACTGTTGACGTGGATTCTGCAAAGGTATATTTGGGAGCACATTGAGAGCTATGGTGAAAAAGGAAATATCCTCACATAATAACTAAAGAGAAGCTTTCTGAGAAACTGCATTGCCATGTGTGAATGCAACTCACAGAGTTACACGTTTCTCTTCAGTGATCAGTTTGTTAGCACAGTTTTCTGGAAATCTGCAATTAGATTCTTCATAGCGTAATGAACCTTACGGAGACGAAGGAAATATCCACAGATGAAAACCAGAAAGAATCTTTCTTAGAAACTTCTTGGGGGTGTGTGAATTCATCTCACAGAGTTACACTTACGTTTCGTGGAGCAGTCCATTAACACTGTCTTTGAGGAACCTGAGAAGGGCTTCTTTTTATCACATTCATTCTTACGCTGATAAGGGAAATTTCATCTGTTCAAAACGTGAAAGGAGCTTTCTGGGAAACTTATTTCTGATCTGTGTGTTCATCTCACACACTTATAATTAGACTTCAGGAAGCAGTTTGCTAACACTCTTTTCGTGGAATCTGGAAAGTGATATTTGGGAGCCCATAGGGGCCCATGGTGAAAAAGGAAATATCCTCACATAATAACTATGGAGAAACTTTCTGAGAGATTGCTTTCTGATGGGTTACTTCATCAAACAGAGATCCACACTTCCCTTCTTGGAACAGCTTGCTAACACTGTTGTCGTGGATTCTGCAAAGGTATATTTGGGAGCAGATTGAGGGCTATGGTGAAAAAGGAAATATCCTCACATAATAACTAAAGAGAAGCTTTCTGAGAAACTGCATTGCCATGTGTGAATGCAACTCACAGAGTTACACGTTTCTCTTCAGTGATCAGTTTGTTAGCACAGTTTTCTGGAAATCTGCGATTAGATACTTCATAGCGCAATGAACATTACAATGACAAAGGAAATATCCACAGATGAAAACCAGAAAGAAGCTTTCTTAGAAACCTCATGGTGATGTGTGAATTCATCTCACAGAGTTACACTTATGTTTCGTGGAGCAGTCCATTAACACTGTCTTTGAGGAACCTGAGAAGGGCATCCTTGGATCGCCTGAGGCCTACTGTGAAAAAGGAAATTTCATCCATTCTAAACGTGAAAGAAGCTTTCTGAGAAACTTCTTTCTGATCTGTGAGTTCATCTCACAGACTTATAACTGAGACTTCAAGAAGCAGTTTGCTAACACTCTTTTCTGGAATCTGCAAATTGATATTTGGGAGCCCATTGGGGCCCATGGTGAAAAAGGAAATATACTCACATAATAACTACAGAGAAACTTTCTGAGAGATTGCTTTCTGATGTGTTACTTCATCACACAGACTTCCACCCCTCCCTTCTTGGAACAGTTTGCTAACACTGTTGTCGTGGATTCTGCAAAGGTATACTTGGGAGCACATTGAGGGCTGTAGTGAAAAAGGAAATATCCTCACATAATAACTAAAGAGAAGCTTTCTGAGAAACTGTATTGCCATGTGTGAATGCATCTCACAGAGTTACACGTTTCTCTTCAGTGATCAGTTTGTTAGCACAGTTTTCTAGACCTCTGCAGTTAGATTCTTCATAGCGCAATGAACATTACAGTGACAAAGGATATATCCACAGATGAAAACTAGAAAGAAGCTTTCTTGGAGCCTTTTTGGTGATGGGTGAATTCATCTCACTGAGTTACACTTATGTTTACTGGAGCAGTCCATTAACACTCTCTGTGAGGAACCTGAGAAGGGCTTCCTTGGATCGCATTGAGGCCTACGCTGATAAAGGAAATTTCATCCGTTCAAATCCCGAAAGAAGCTTTCTGAGAAACTTCTTTCTGATCGGTGTGTTCATCTCACAGGCTTGTAGCTTAGACTTCAGGAAGCAGTTTGCTAACACTCTTTTCGTGGGACCTGGAAAGTGATATTTGGGAGACAATAGGGGCCCACGTTGAAAAAGGAAATATCCTCACATAATAACTACACAGAAACTTTCTGAGAGATTTCTTTCTGATGTGTGACTTCATCTCACAGAGTTCCACCCGTCCCTTCTTGGAACCGTTTGCTAACACTGTTGTCGTGGATTCTGCAAAGGTATATTTGGGAGCACATTGAGGGCTAAGGTGAAAAAGGAAATATCCTCATATAATAACTATGGAGAAACTTTCTGAGAGATTGCTTTCTGATGTGTTACTTCATGACACTGAGTTCCACCCTTCACTTCTTGGAACATTTTGCTAACACTGTTGTCGTGGATTCTGCAAAGGTATATTTGGGAGCACATTGAGGTCTATGGTGAAAAAGGAAATATCCTCATATAATATCTAAAGAGAAGCTTTCTGAGAAACTGCATTGCCATATGTGATTGCAACTCACAGAGTTACACGTTTCTCTTCAGTGATCAGTCAGTTAGCACAGTTTTCTGGACATCTGCAAATAGATACTTCATAGCGCAATGAACCTTACGGTGATAAAGGAAATATCCACAGATGTAAACCAGAAAGAAGCTTTCTTAGAAACTTCTTGCTGATGTGTGAATTCATCTCACAGAGTTACACTTATATTTCCTGGAGCAGTCCATTAACACTGTCTTTGAGGAACCTGAGAAGGGCTTCCTTGGATCGCTTTGAGGCCTACGCTGATAAAGGAATTTTCATCCGTTCAAAACTTGAAAGAAGCTTTCTGAGAAACTTCTTTCTGATCTGGGAGTTCATCACACAGACTTATAACTTAGACTTCAGGAAGCAGTTTGCTAACACTCTTTTCGTGGAATCTGCAAAGTGATATTTGGGAGCCCATAGGGGCCCATGGTGAAAAAGGAAATATCCTGACATAATAACTAGGGAGAAACATTCTGAGAGATTGCTTTCTGAAGTGTTACTTCATCACACAGAGTTCCAACCTTCCCTTCTTGGAACCGTTTGCTAACACTTTTGTCGTGGATTCTGCCAAGGTATATTTGGGTGCACATTGAGGACTACGGTGAAAAAGGAAATATCCTCACATATTAACTAAAGAGAAGCTTTCTGAGAAACTGCATTGCCATATGTGAATGCAACTCACAGAGTTACACGTTTCTCTTCAGTGATGAGTTAGTTAGCACAGTTTTCTGGAAATCTGCAATTAGATACTTCATAGCGCAATGAACCGTACGGTGACAAAGGAATTATCCACAGATGAAAACCAGAAGGAAGCTTTCTTAATAACTTCTTGGTGATGTGTGAATTCATCTCATAGACTTACACTTATGTTTCGTGGAGCAGTCCATTAACACTGTCTTTGAGGAACTTGAGAAGGGCTTCCTTGGATCGCATTGAAGCCTACGCTGATAAAGGAAATTTCATCCGTTCAAAAAGTGAAAGAAGCTTTCTGAGAAACTTCTTTCTGATCTGTGTGTTCATCTCACAGACCTATAACTTACACTTCAGGAAGCAGTTTGCTAACACTCTTTTCGTGGAATCTGCAAAGTGATATTTGGGAGCCCATAGGGTCCCATGGTGAAAAAGGGAATATCCTCACATAATAACTATGGAGAAACTTCTCAGAGATTGCTTTCTGATGTGTTACTTCACCACAAAGAGTTTCACCCTTTCCTTCTTGGAACCGTTTGCTAACACTGTTGACGTGGATTCTGCAAAGGTATATTTGGGAGCACATTGAGAGCTATGGTGAAAAAGGAAATATCCTCACATAATCACTAAAGAGAAGCTACCTGAGAAACTGCATTGCCATGTGTGAATGCAACTGACAGAGTTACAGATTTCTCCTCAGTGATCAGTTTGTTATCACAGTTTTCTTGAAATCTGCAAATAGATTCTTCATAGCGCAATGAACCTTACGGTGACAAAGGAAATATCCACAGATGAAAACCAGAAAGAAGCTTTCTTAGAAACTTCTTGGTAATGGGTGAATTCATCTCACAGAGTTACACTCATGTATCGTGGAGCAGTCCATTACCACTGTCTTTGAGGAACGTGAGAAGGGCTTCTTTGGATCAAATTGAGGCCTACGCTGATAAAGGAAATTTCATCCGTTCGAAACGTGAAAGAAGCTTTCTGAGAAATTTCTTTCAGATCTGTGTGTTCATCTCACAGACTTATAACTTAGACTTCAGGAAGCAGTTTGCTAATACTCTATTCGTGGAATCTGGAAAGTGAAATTAGGGAGCCCATAGGGGCCCATGGTGAAAAAGGAAATATCCTCACATAATAACTATGGAGAAACTTTCTGAGAGATTGCTTTCTGATGTGTTACTTCATCACACAGAGTTCCACCCTTCCCTTCTTGGAGCCGTTTGCTAACACTGTTGTCGTGGATTCTGCAAAGGTATATTTGGGAGCACATTGAGGGCTATGGTGAAAAAGGAAATATCCTCACATAATAACTAAAGAGTAGCTTTCTGAGAAATTGCATTGCCATGTGTGAATGCAACTCACAGAGTTACACGTTTCTCTTCAGTGATCAGTTTGTTTGCACATTTTTTCTGGAAATCTGCAATTAGATACTTCATACCGCAATGAACCTTACGGTGACAAAGGAAATATCCACAGATGAAACCTAGAAAGAAGCTTTCTTAGAAACTTCCTGGTGATGTGTGAATTCATCTCACAGAGTTACACTTATGTTTCATGGAGCAGTCCATTAACACTGTCTTTGAGGAACCTGAGAAGGGCTTCTTTGGATCACATTCATTCCAACGCTGATAAAGGAAATTTCATCCGTTCAAAACGTGAAGGAAGCGTTCTGAGAAACTTCTTTCTGATCTGTGTGTTCATCTCACACACTTATAACTTAGACTTCAGGAAGCAGTTTGGTAACACTCTTTTCGTGGAATCTACAAAGTGATATTTGGGAGCCCATAGGGGCCCATGGTGAAAAAGGAAATATCCTCACATAATAACTACAGAGAAACTTTCTGATAGATTGCTTTCTGATGTGTTACTTCATCACACAGATTTCCACCCTTCCCTTCTTGGAACCGATTGCTAACACTGTTGTCATAGATTCTGCAAAGGTATATTTGGGAGCACATTGAGGGCAAAGGTGAAAAAGGGAATATCCTCACATAATAACTAAAGAGAAGCTTTCTGAGAAACTGCATTGCCATGTGTGAATGCAACTCACAGAGTTGCACGTTTCTCTTCAGTGATCAGTTTGTTAGCACAGTTTTCTGGAAATCTGCAATTAGATACTTCATAGCGCAATGAACCTTACGGTGACAAAGGAAATATCCAGAGATGAACACGAGAAAGAAGCTTTATTAGAAAATTCTTTGTGATGTGTGAATTCATCTCACAGAGTAACACTTATGTTTCGTGGAGTAGTCCATTAACACTGTCTTAGAGGAACCTGAGAAGGGCTTCCTTGGATCGCATTGAGGCCTACGCTGATAAAGGAAATTTCATCCGTTCAAAACGTGAAAGAAGGTTTCTGAGAAACTTCTTTCTGATCTGTGAGTTCATCTCATAGACTTATAACTTAGGCTTAAGGAAGCAGTTTGCTAACATTTGTTCGTGGAATGTGGAAAGTGATATTTGGGAGCCCATAGGGGCCCATGGTGAAAAAGGAAATATCCTCACATAATAAACATAGAGAAACTTTCTGAGAGATTGCTTTCTGATGTGTTACTTCATCACACAGAGTTCCACCCTTCTCTTCTTGGAACAGTTTGCTAACACTGTTGTCGTGGATTCTGCAAAGGTATATTGGGGAGCACATTGAGGGCTACGGTGAAAAAGGAAATATCCTCACATAGTAACTAAAGAGAAGCTTTCTGAGAAACTGCATTGCCCTGTGTGAATGCAACTCACAGAGTTACACGTTTCTCTTCAGTGATCAGTTTGTTAGCACAGTTTTCTGGAAATCTGCGATTAGATACTTCATAGCGCAATGAACATTACAATGACAAAGGAAATATCCACAGATGAAAACCAGAAAGAAGCTTTCTTAGAAACCTCATGGTGATGTGTGAATTCATCTCACAGAGTTACACTTATGTTTCGTGGAGCAGTCCATTAACACTGTCTTTGAGGAACCTGAGAAGGGCATCCTTGGATCGCCTGAGGCCTACTGTGAAAAAGGAAATTTCATCCATTCTAAACGTGAAAGAAGCTTTCTGAGAAACTTCTTTCTGATCTGTGAGTTCATCTCACAGACTTATAACTGAGACTTCAAGAAGCAGTTTGCTAACACTCTTTTCTGGAATCTGCAAATTGATATTTGGGAGCCCATTGGGGCCCATGGTGAAAAAGGAAATATACTCACATAATAACTACAGAGAAACTTTCTGAGAGATTGCTTTCTGATGTGTTACTTCATCACACAGACTTCCACCCCTCCCTTCTTGGAACAGTTTGCTAACACTGTTGTCGTGGATTCTGCAAAGGTATACTTGGGAGCACATTGAGGGCTGTAGTGAAAAAGGAAATATCCTCACATAATAACTAAAGAGAAGCTTTCTGAGAAACTGTATTGCCATGTGTGAATGCATCTCACAGAGTTACACGTTTCTCTTCAGTGATCAGTTTGTTAGCACAGTTTTCTAGACCTCTGCAGTTAGATTCTTCATAGCGCAATGAACATTACAGTGACAAAGGATATATCCACAGATGAAAACTAGAAAGAAGCTTTCTTGGAGCCTTTTTGGTGATGGGTGAATTCATCTCACTGAGTTACACTTATGTTTACTGGAGCAGTCCATTAACACTCTCTGTGAGGAACCTGAGAAGGGCTTCCTTGGATCGCATTGAGGCCTACGCTGATAAAGGAAATTTCATCCGTTCAAATCCCGAAAGAAGCTTTCTGAGAAACTTCTTTCTGATCGGTGTGTTCATCTCACAGGCTTGTAGCTTAGACTTCAGAAAGCAGTTTGCTAACACTCTTTTCGTGGGACCTGGAAAGTGATATTTGGGAGACAATAGGGGCCCACGTTGAAAAAGGAAATATCCTCACATAATAACTACACAGAAACTTTCTGAGAGATTTCTTTCTGATGTGTGACTTCATCTCACAGAGTTCCACCCGTCCCTTCTTGGAACCGTTTGCTAACACTGTTGTCGTGGATTCTGCAAAGGTATATTTGGGAGCACATTGAGGGCTAAGGTGAAAAAGGAAATATCCTCATATAATAACTATGGAGAAACTTTCTGAGAGATTGCTTTCTGATGTGTTACTTCATGACACTGAGTTCCACCCTTCACTTCTTGGAACATTTTGCTAACACTGTTGTCGTGGATTCTGCAAAGGTATATTTGGGAGCACATTGAGGTCTATGGTGAAAAAGGAAATATCCTCATATAATATCTAAAGAGAAGCTTTCTGAGAAACTGCATTGCCATATGTGATTGCAACTCACAGAGTTACACGTTTCTCTTCAGTGATCAGTCAGTTAGCACAGTTTTCTGGACATCTGCAAATAGATACTTCATAGCGCAATGAACCTTACGGTGATAAAGGAAATATCCACAGATGTAAACCAGAAAGAAGCTTTCTTAGAAACTTCTTGCTGATGTGTGAATTCATCTCACAGAGTTACACTTATATTTCCTGGAGCAGTCCATTAACACTGTCTTTGAGGAACCTGAGAAGGGCTTCCTTGGATCGCTTTGAGGCCTACGCTGATAAAGGAATTTTCATCCGTTCAAAACTTGAAAGAAGCTTTCTGAGAAACTTCTTTCTGATCTGGGAGTTCATCACACAGACTTATAACTTAGACTTCAGGAAGCAGTTTGCTAACACTCTTTTCGTGGAATCTGCAAAGTGATATTTGGGAGCCCATAGGGGCCCATGGTGAAAAAGGAAATATCCTGACATAATAACTAGGGAGAAACATTCTGAGAGATTGCTTTCTGAAGTGTGACTTCATCACACAGAGTTCCAACCTTCCCTTCTTGGAACCGTTTGCTAACACTTTTGTCGTGGATTCTGCCAAGGTATATTTGGGTGCACATTGAGGACTACGGTGAAAAAGGAAATATCCTCACATATTAACTAAAGAGAAGCTTTCTGAGAAACTGCATTGCCATATGTGAATGCAACTCACAGAGTTACACGTTTCTCTTCAGTGATGAGTTAGTTAGCACAGTTTTCTGGAAATCTGCAATTAGATACTTCATAGCGCAATGAACCGTACGGTGACAAAGGAATTATCCACAGATGAAAACCAGAAGGAAGCTTTCTTAATAACTTCTTGGTGATGTGTGAATTCATCTCATAGACTTACACTTATGTTTCGTGGAGCAGTCCATTAACACTGTCTTTGAGGAACTTGAGAAGGGCTTCCTTGGATCGCATTCAGGCCTACGCTCATAAAGGAAATTTCATCCGTTCAAAACGTGAAAGAAGCTTTCTGAGAAACTTCTTTCTGATCTGTGAGTTCATCTCACAGACTTATAACTTAGACTTCAGGAAGCAGTTTGCTAACATTCTTTTCGTGGAATCTGCAAAGTGATATTTGGGAGCACATAGGGTCCCATGGTGAAAAAGGAAATATCCTCACATAATAAATATGGAAAAGCTTTCTGAGAGATTGCTTTCTGATGTGTTACTTCATCACACAGAGTTCCAACTTTCCCTTCTTGGAACAGTTTGCTAACACTGTTGTCGTGGATTCTGCAAAGGTATATTTGGGAACACATTGAGGGCTATGGTGAAAAAGGAAATATCCTCACATAATAACTAAAGAGAAGCTTTCTGAGAAACTGCATTGCCTTTTGTGAATGCCCCTCAGAGAGTTACACGTTTCTCTTCCGTGATTAGTTTGTTAGCACAGTTGTCTGGAAATCTGCAATTAGATACTTCATAGCGCAATGAACCTTACGGTGACAAAGGAAATATCCACAGATGAAAATTAGATAGAATCTTTCTTAGAAACTTCTTGGTGATGTGTGAATTCATCTCACAGAGTTACACTTATGTTTCGTGGAGCAGACCATTAACACTGTCTTTGAGGAACCTGAAGGGCTTCTTTGGATCATATTGAGGACTACGTTGATAAAGGAAATTTCATCCGTTAAAAACGGGAAAGAAGCTTTCTGAGAAACTTCTTTCTGATATGTGAGTTCATCTCACAGATTTATAACTTAGACTTCAGTAAGCAGTTTTCTAACATTCTTTTCGTGGAATCTGCAAAGTGATATTTAGGAGCCCATGGGGGCCCATGGTGAAAAAGGAAATATCCTCACATAATAACTATGTAGAAACTTTCTCAGAGATTGCTTTCTGCTGTGTTACTTCATCACACAGAATTCCACCCTTCCCTTCTGAGAACAGTTTGCTAACACTGCTGTCGTGGATTCTGCAAAGGTATATTTGGATGCACATTGAGGGCTACGGTGAAAAAGGAAACATCCTCACATAATACCTAAAGCGAAGCTTTCTGAGAAACTGCATTGCCATGTGTGAATGCAACTCACAGAGTTACACGTTTCTCTTCAGTGATCAGTTTGTTAGCACAGTTTTCTGGAAATCTGCAAATAGATACTTCATAGCGCAATGAACCTTACGGTGACAAAGGAAATATCCACAAATGAAATCCAGAAAGAAGCTTTCTTAGAAACTTCTTGGTGATGTGTGAATTCATCTCACAGAGTTACACTTATGTTTCGTGGAGCACTCCATTAACACTGTCTTTGAGGAACCTGAGAAGGGCTTCCTTGGATCGCTTTGAGACCTATGCTGATAATGGAAATGTCATCTGTTCAAAACCTGAAAGAAGCTTTCTGAGAAACTTCTTTCTGATCTGTGAGTTCATCTCACAGACTTATAACTTAGACTTCAGGAAGCAATTTGCTAACACTCGTTTCGTGGAATCTGCAAAGTGATATTTGGGAGCCCATAGGGGCCCATGGTGAAAAAGGAAATATCCTGACATAATAACTATGGAGAAACTTTCTGAGAGATTGCTTTCTGATGTGTTACTTCATCACACAGATTTCCACCCTTCCCTTCTTGGAACCGTTTGCTAACACTGTTGTCGTGGATTCTGCAAATGTATATTTGGGAGTACATTGTGGGCTATGGTGAAAAAGGAAATTTTCTCACATAATAACTAAAGAGAAGCTTTCTGAGAAACTGTATTGCCATTTGTGAATGCAACTCACAGAGTTACACGTTTCTCTTCAGTGATCAGTTTGTTAGCACAGTTTTCTGGAAATCTGCAATTAGATAGTTCATAGCGAAATGAACCTTACGGTGACAAAGGAAATATCCACACATGAAAACCGGAAAGAAGCTTTCTTAGAAACTTCTTGGTGATGTGTGAAATCATGTCACAGAGTTACACTTATGTTACGTGGAGCAGTCCATTAACACTGTCTTTGTGGAACCTGAGAAGGGCTTCTTTGGATCACATTCATTCCTTCGCTGATAAGGGAAATTTCTTCCGCTCAAAACGTGAAAGAAGCTTTCTGGGAAACTTCTTTCTGATCTGTGTGTTCATCTCACACACTTATAACTTAGACTTCAGGAAGCAGTTTGGTAACACTCTTTTCGTGGAATCTGCAAAGTGATATTTGGGAGCCCATAGGGGCCCATGGTGAAAAAGGAAATATCCTCACATAATAACTACAGAGAAACTTTCTGATAGATTGCTTTCTGATGTGTTACTTCATCACACAGAGTTCCACCCTTCCCTTCTTGGAACCGATTGCTAACACTGTTGTCGTAGATTCTGCAAAGGTATATTTGGGAGCACATTGAGGGCAAAGGTGAAAAAGGGAATATCCTCACATAATAACTAAGGAGAGGCTTTCTGAGTAACTGCATTGCCATGTGTGAATGCAACTCACAGAGTTACACTTTTCTCTTCAGTGATCAGTTTGTTAGCACAGTTTTCTGGAAATCTGTGATTAGAAACTTCATAGCGCAATGAACCTTACGGTGATAAAGGAAATATCCACAGATGAAAACTACAAAGAAGCTTTCTTAGAAACTTCCTGGTGATGTGTGAATTCATCTCACAGAGTTACACTTATGTTTCGTGGAGCAGTCCATTAACACTGTCTTAGAGGAACCTGAGAAGGGCTTCCTTGGATCGCATTGAGGCCTACGCTGATAAAGGAAATTTCATCCGTTCAAAACGTGAAAGAAGCTCTCTGAGAAATTTCTTTCTGATCTGTGAGTTCATCTCATAGACTTATAACTTAGGCTTCAGGAAGCAGTTTGCTAACTCTCTTTTCGTGGAATCTGCAAAGTGATATTTGGGAGCCCATAGGGGCCCATGGTGAAAAAGGAAATATCTTCACATAATAACTACAGAGAAACTTTCTGATAGATTGCTTTCTGATGTGTTACTTCATCACACAGAGTTCCACCCTTCCCTTCTTGGAACCGATTGCTAACACTGTTGTCGTAGATTCTGCAAAGGTCTATTTGGGAGCACATTGAGGGCAATGGTGAAAAAGGGAATATCCTCACATAATAACTAAAGAGAGGCTTTCTGAGAAACTGCATTGCCATGTGTGAATGCAACTCACAGAGTTACACTTTTCTCTTCAGTGATCAGTTTGTTAGCACAGTTTCCTGGAAATCTGTGATTAGAAACTTCATAGCGCAATGAACCTTACGGTGACAAAGGAAATATCCACAGATGAAAACTACAAAGAAGCTTTCTTAGAAACTTCCTGGTGATGTGTGAATTCATCTCACAGAGTTACACTTATGTTTCGTGGAGCAGTCCATTAACACTGTCTTAGAGGAACCTGAGAAGGGCTTCCTTGGATCGCATTGAGGCCTACGCTGATAAAGGAAATTTCATCCGTTGAAAACGTGAAAGAAGCTTTCTGAGAAACTTCTTTCTGATCTGTGAGTTCATCTCAAAGACTTATAACTTAGGCTTCAGGAAGTAGTTTGCTAAATCTCTTTTCGTGGAATCTGCAAAGTGATATTTGGGAGCCCATAGGGGCCCTTGGTGAAAAAGGAAATATCCTCACATAATAACCATGGAGAAACTTTCTGAGAGATTGCTTTCTGATGTGTGACTTCATCACACAGAGTTCCACCCTTCTCTTCTTGGAACAGTTTGCTAACACTGTTGTCGTGGATTCTGCAAAGGTATATTGGGGAGCACATTGAGGGCTACAGTGAAAAAGGTAATATCCTCACATAGTAACTAAAGAGAAAGTTTCTTAGAAACTGCATTGCCATGTGTGAATGCAACTTACAGAGTTACAGGTTTCCCTTCATTGATCAGTTTGTTAGCACAGTTTTCTGGAAGTCTGCAATTAGATACTTCATAGCGCAATGAATCTTACGGTGACAAAGGAAATATCCACAGATGAAAACTAGAAAGAAGCTTTCATAGAAACTTCTTGATGATGTTTGATTTCATCTCACAGAGTTACACTTATGTTTCGTGGAGCAGTCCATTAACAATGTCTTTGAGCAACCTGAGAAGGGCTTCCTTGGATCGCATTGAGGCCTACGCTGATAAAGGAAATTTCATCCGTCCAAAACGTGAAAGAAGCTTTCTGAGAAACTTCTTTCTCATCTGTGTGTTCATCTCACAGACTTATAACTTAGACTTCAGGAAGCAGTTTGCTAACACTCTTTTCGTGGAATCTGCAAAGTGATATTTGGGAGCCCATAGGGGCCCATGGTGAAAAAGGAAATATCCTCACATAATAAGTATGGAGAAACTTTCTGAGAGATTGCTTTCTGCTGTGTTACTTCATCACACAGAGTTCCACCCTTCCCTTCTTGGAACAGATTGCTAACACTGTTGTCGTGGATTCTTCAAAGGTATATTTAGGAGTATATTGAGGGCTAGGGTGAAAAAGGAAAGATTCTCACATAAAGCTAAAGAGAAGCTTTCTGAGAAACTGCATTGCCATGTGTGAATGCAACTCACAGAGTTACACGTTTCTTTTCAGTGATCAGTTTGTTAGCACAGATTTCTGGAAATCTGCAATTAGATACTTCATAGCTCAATGAACCTTACGGTGGCAAAGGAAATATCCACAGATGAAAACCAGAAAGAAGCTTTCTTCGAAACTTCTTGGTGATGTGTGAATTCATCTCACAGAGTTACACTTATGTTTTGTGGAGCAGTCCATTAACACTGTCTTTGAGGAACCTGAGAAGGGCTTCTTTGGATTCCATTGATGCCTACGCTGATAAAGGAAATTTCATTCGTTCAAAACGTGAAAGAAGCTTTCTGAGAAACTTCTTTCTGATCTGTGTGTTCATCTCACAGACTTATAACTTAGACTTCAGGAAGCAGTTTGCTAACACTCTTTTCGTGCAATCTGGAAAGTGATATTTGGGAGCGCATAGGTCCCCTTGGTGAAAAAGGAAATATCCTCACGTAATAACTACAGAGAAACTTTCTGAGAGATTGCTTTCTGATGTGTTACTTCATCACACAGAGTTCCACCCTTCCCTTCTTCGAACCGTTTGCTAACACTGCTGTCCTGGATTCTGCAAAGGTATATATGGGAGCACATTGAGGGCTATGGTGAAAAAGGAAAGATCCTCACATAATAACTAAAGAGAAGCTTTCTGAGAAACTGCATTGTCATGTGTGAATGCACCTCACAGAGTTACACGTTTCTCCTCAGTGATCAGTTTGTTAGCACAGTTTTCTGTAAATCTGCAATTAGATACTACATAGCGCTATGAACCTTTTGGTGACAAAGGAAATATCCACAGATGAAAACCCGAAAGAAGCTTTCTTCGAAACTTCTTGGTGATGTGTGAAATCATCTCACAGATTTACACTTATGTTTCTTGGAGCAGTCCATTAACACGGTCTTTGAGGAACCTGAGAAAGGCTTCTTTGGATCACTTTCATTCCTACGCTGATAAAGGAAATTTCATCCGTTCAAAACGTGAAAGAATCTTTCTCCGAAACTTCATTCTGATCTGTGTGTTCATCTCAGAGACTTATAACTTAGATTTCAGGAAGCAGTTCGCTAACACACTTTTCGTGGAATCTGCAACGTGATGTTTGGTAGCCCATAGGGGCCCATGGTGAAAAAGGAAATATCCTCACATAATAACTACAGAGAAACTTTCTGAGAGATTGCTTTCTGATGTGTTACTTCATCACACAGAGTTCCACCGTTCTCTGCTTGGAACAGTTTGCTAATACTGTTGTCGTGGATTCTGCAAAGGTATATTTGGGGGCACATTGAGGGCTATGGTGAAAAAGGAAATATCCTCACATAATAACTACAGAGATACTTTCTGAGAGATTGCTTTCTGATGTGTGACTTCATCACACATAGTTCCACTCTTCCCTTCTTGGAACAGTTTGCTAACACTGTTTTCGTGGATTCTGCAAAGGTATATTTGGGAGCACATTGAGTGCAATGGTGAAAAAGGAAATATCCTCACATAATAACTAAACAGAAGATTTCAGAGAAACTTCATTGCTATATGTGAATGCAAGGCGCAGAGTTACACGTTTCTCTTCTGTGATCAGTATGTTAGCACAGTTTTCTGGAAATGTGCAATTAGATACTTCATAGCGCAATGAACATTACAGCAACAAAGGATATATCCAGATGAAAACTAGAAAGAAGCTTTCTTCGAAACTTCTTGGTGATGTGGGAATTCATCTCACAGAGTTACACTTATGTTTCGTGGAGCACTCCATTAACACTGTCTTTGAGGAACCTGAGAAGGGTTTCTATGGATCACATTGAGGCCTACCCTGATAAAGGAAATTTCTTACGTTCAAAACGTGAAAGAAGCTTTCTGAGAAACTTCTTTCTGATCTGTGTGTTCATCTCACAGACTTACAACTTAGACTTCAGGAAGCAGTTTGCTAACACTCTTTTCGTGGAATCTAGAAATTGATATTTGGGAGCCCATAGGGGCACATGGTGAAAAAGGAAATATCCTCACATAATAACTACAGAGATACTTTCTGAGAGATTGCTTTCTGATGTGTGAATTCATCACACAGAGTTCCACCCTTCCCTTCTTGGAACCGTTTGCTAACACTGTTGTCGTGGATTCTGCAACGGTATATTTGGGAGCACATTGAGGGCTATGGTGAAAAAGGAAATATCCTCACATAATAACTAAAGAGAAGCTTTCTGAGAAACTGCATTGCTATGTGTGAATGCAACTCAAAGAGTTACACGTTTCTCTTCTGTGATCTGTATGTTAGCACAGTTTTCTGGCAATCTGCAATTATATACTTCATACGCAATGAACACTACAGTGACAAAGGATATATCCACAGATGAAAACTAGAAAGAAGCTTTCTTCGAAACTTCTTGTTGATGTGTGAATTCATCTCACAGAGTTACACTTATCTTTCTTGGAGCAGTCCATTAACACTGTCTCTGAGGAAACTGAGAATGGCTTCTTTGGATCACATTGAGGCCCACACTCATAAAGGAAATTTCATCCGTTCAAAACGTGAAAGAAGCTTTCTGAGAAACTTCTTTCTGATCTCTGTGTACATCTCACACACTTACAACTTACACTTCAGGAAGCAGTTTGCTAACACTCTTTTCGTGGAATTTGCAAAGTGATATTTGGGAGACCATAGGGGCCCATGGTGAAAAAGGAAATATCCTCACGTAATAACTATGGAGAAACTTTCTGAGAGATTGCTTTCTGATGTGTGAATTCATCACACAGAGTTCCACCCATCCCTTCTTGGAACCGTTTGCTAACACAGTTGTCGTGGATTCTGCAAAGGTGTATTTGGGAGCACATTGAGGGCTATGGTGAAAAAGGAAATATCCTCACATAATAACTAAAGGGAAGCTTTCTGAAAAACTGCATTGCCATGTGTGAATGCAACTCACAGAGTTACACGTTTCTCTTCAGTGATCAGTTTGTTAGCACAGTTTTCCGGAAATCTGCAATTAGATACTTCATAGCGCCATGAACCTTACGGTGACAAAGGAAATGTCCATAGATGAAAACCAGAAAGAAGCTTTCTTCGAAACTTCTTGGTGATGTGTGAATTCATCTCACAGAGTTACACGTATGTTTCATGGAGCAGTCCATTAACACTGTCTTTGAGTAACCCGAGAAGGGCTTCCTTGGATCGCATTGAGGCCTATGCTGGTAAAGGAAATTTCATCCGTTCAAAACGTGAAAGATGCTTTCTGAGAAACTTCTTTCTGATCTGTGTGTTCATCTCACAGACTTATAACTTAGACTTCAGGAAGCAGTTTGCTAACACGATTTTCGTGGAATCTGCAAAGTGATATTTGGGAGCCCATAGGTTCCCATGGTACAAGAGGAAATATCCTCACATAATAACTATGGAGAAACTTTCTGAGACATTGCATTCTGATGTGTTACTTCATCACACAGAGTTCCACCCTTCCCTTCTTGGAACCGTTTGCTAACACTGTTGTCCTGAATTCTGCAAAGGTATATTTGGGAGCACATTGAGGGCTATGGTGAGAAAGGAAATATCCTCACATAATAACTAAAGAGAAGCTTTCTGAGAAACTGCATTGCCATGTGTGAATGCAACTCACAGAGTTACACGTTTCTCTTCAGTGATCAGTTTGTTAGCACAGTTTTCTGGAAATCTGCAATTAGATACTTCATAGCGCAATGAACCTTACGGTGACAAAGGAAATATCCAGAGATGAAAAGCAGAAAAAAGCTTTCTTCGAAACTTCTTGGTGATGTGTGAATTCATCTCACAGAGTTACACTTATGTTTCGTTGAGCAGTCCATTAACACTGTCTGTGAGGTACCTGAGAATGGCTTCTTTGGATCACATTCAGGCCCACGCTCATAAAGGAAATTTCATCCGTTCAAAACGTGAAAGAAGCTTTCTGAGAAACTTCTTTCTGATCTGTGTGTTCATCTCACAGACTTACAACTTAGACTTCAGGAAGCAGTTTGCTAACACTCTTTTCGTTGAATTTGCAAAGTGATATTTGGGAGACCATAGGGGCCCATGGTGAAAAAGGAAATATCCTCACATAATAACTATGGAGAAACTTTCTGAGAGATTGCTTTCTGATGTGTGACTTTATCACACAGAGTTCCACCCTTCCCTTCTTGGAACCGTTTGCTAACACTGTTTTCGTGGATCCTGCAAAGGTGTATTTGGGAGCACATTGATGGCTATGGTGAAAAAGGAAATATCCTCACATAATAACTAAAGAGAAGCTTTTTGAGAAACTGCATTGCCATGTGTGAATGCAACTCACAGAGTTATACGTTTCTTTTCAGTGATCAGTTTGTTAGCACAGTTTTCCGAAAATCTGCAATTAGATACTTCATATCGCAATGAACATTACAGTGACAAAGGATATATCCACTGATGATAACTAGAAAGAAGCTTTCTTAGAAACTTTTTGGTGATGTGTGAATTCATGTCACAGATTTACACTTATGTTTCATGGAGCAGTCCATTAACACTGTGTTTGAGGAACCCGAGAAGTGCTTCCTTGGATCGCATTGAGGCCTACGCTGGTAAAGGAAATTTCGTCCGTTCAAAACGTGAAAGAAGCTTTCTGAGAAACTTCTTTATGCTCTGTGAGATCATCTCACAGACTTGTAAATTAGACTTCAGGAAGCAGTTTGCTAACACTCTTTTCGTGGAATATGGAAAGTGATATTTGGGAGCCCATAGGGGCCCATGGTGAAAAAGGAAATATCCTCACATAATAACTATGGAGAAACTTTCTGAGAGATTGCTTTCTGATGTGTTACTTCATCACACAGAGTTCCACCCTTCCCTTCTTGGAACCGTTTGCTAACACTGTTTTCGTGGATCCTGCAAAGGTGTATTTGGGAGCACATTGATGGCTATGGTGAAAAAGGAAATATCCTCACATAATAACTAAAGAGAAGCTTTCTGAGAAACTGCATTGCCATGTGTGAATGCAACTCACAGAGTTATACGTTTCTTTTCAGTGATCAGTTTGTTAGCACAGTTTTCCGGAAATCTGCAATTAGATACTTCATATCGCAATGAACATTACAGTGACAAAGGATATATCCACTGATGATAACTAGAAAGAAGCTTTCTTAGAAACTTTTTGGTGATGTGTGAATTCATGTCACAGATTTACACTTATATTTCATGGAGCAGTCCATTAACACTGTGTTTGAGGAACCCGAGAAGTGCTTCCTTGGATCGCTTTGAGGCCTACGCTGGTAAAGGAAATTTCGTCCGTTCAAAACGTGAAAGAAGCTTTCTGAGAAACTTCTTTCTGCTCTGTGAGATCATCTCACAGACTTGTAAATTAGACTTCAGGAAGCAGTTTGCTAACACTCTTTTCGTGGAATATGGAAAGTGATATTTGGGAGCCCATAGGGGCCCATGGTGAAAAAGGAAATATCCTCACATAATAACTACAGAGACACTTTCTGAGAGATTGCTTTCTGATGTGTTACTTCATCACACAGAGTTCCACCCTTCCCTATTTGGAACAGTTTGCTAACAATGTTGTCGTGGATTCTGCAAAGGTATATTTGGGATCACATTGAGGGCTACGGTGAAAAAGGAATTATCCTCACATAATAACTAAAGAGAAGCTTTCTGAGAAACTGCATTGCCATGTGTGAATGCAACTCACAGAGTTACACGTTTCTCTTCAGTGATCAGTTTGTTAGCACAGTTTTCTGGAAATCTGCAATTAATACTTCATAGTGCAATGAACCTTACGGTGACAAAGCAAATATCCACAGATGAAAACCAGAAAGAAGCTTTCCTCCATACTTCCTGGTGATATGTGAATTCATCTCACAGAGTTACACTTATGTTTCGTGCAGCGGTCCATTAACACTGTCTTTGAGGAACGTGAGAAGGGCTTCTTTGGATCACATTGAGGCCTACGCTGATAAATGAAATTTCATCCGTTCAAAACGTTAAAGAATCTTTCTGAGAAACTTCTTTCTGTTTTATGAGTTCATCTCCCAGAATTATAACTTAGACTTCAGGAAGCAGTTTGCTAACACTCTTTTCGTGGAATCTGCAAAGTGATATTTGGGAGCCCATAGGGGCCCAGGATGAAAAAGGAAATATCCTCACATAATAACTACAGAGAAACTTTTTGAGAGATTGCTTTCTGATGTGTTACTTCATCACAAAGACTTCCACCCTTCCCTTTTTGGAACAGTTTGCTAACACGGTTGTCGTGGATTCTGCCAAGGTATATTTGGGAGCACATTGAGGGCTATGGTGAAAAAGGAAATATCCTCACATAATAACTAAAGAGAAGCTTTCTGAGAAACTGCATTGCCATGTGTGAATGCAACTCACAGAGTTACACGTTTGTCTTCAGTGATCAGTTTGTTAGCACAGTTTTCTGGAAATCTGCAATTACATACTTCAGAGCGCACTGAACATTACAGTGACAATGGATATATCCACAGATGAAAACTAGAAAGAAGCTTTCTTAGAACATTTTTGGTGATGTGTGAATTCATCTCTCAGAGTTACACTTATGTTTCTTGGAACAGTCCATTAACACTGTCTTTGAGAAACCTGAGAAGGGCTTCTTTGGATCACTATGAGGCCTACGCTGATAAAGTAAATTTCATCCATTCAAAACGTAAAGGAAGCTTTCAGAGGAAGTTCTTTCAGATCTGTGTGTTCATCTCACAGACTTATAACTTAGACTTCAGGAAGCAGTTTGCTAACACTCTTTTCGTGGAATCTGAACGTGATATTTGGGAGCCCATAGGTGCCCATGGTGAAAAAGGATATATCCTCATATAATAACTATAGAGAAACATTCTGAGAGATTGCTTTCTGATGTGTTACTTCATCACACAGAGTTCCACCCTTCCCTTCTTGGAACCGTTTGCTAACACTGTTGTCGCGGATTCTGCAAAGGTATATTTGGGAGCACATTGAGGGCTACGACGAAAAAAGAAATATCCTCACATAATAACTAAAGAGAAGCTTTCTGAGAAATTGCATTGCCATGTGTGAATACAACTCACAGACTTACACGTTTCTCCTCACTGATCAGTTTGTTAGCACAGTTTTCTGAACTCTGTAATTAGATACTTCATAGCGCAATGAACATTACAGTGACAAAGGATATATCCACAGATGAAAACTAGAAAGAAGCTTTCTTAGAACGTTTTTGGTGATGTGTGAATTAATCTCACAGAGTTACACTTATGTTTCGTGGAGCAGTCCATTAACACTGTGTTTGAGGAACCTGAGAAGGGCTTCCTTGGATCGCATTGAGGCCTACGCTGAGACAGGAAATTTCATCCGTTCAAAACGTGAAAGAAGCTTTCTGAGAAACTTCTTTCTGATCTGTGAGTTCATCTCACACACGTATAACTTAGACTTCAGGAAGCAGTTTTCTAACACTCTTTTCGTGGAATCTGCAAAGTGATATTTGGGAGCTTATAGGGTCCCATGGTGAAAAAGGAAATATCCTCACATAATAACTATGGAGAAACTTTCTGAGAGATTGCTTTCTGATGTGTTACTTCATCACACAGAGTTCCACTCTTCCCTTCTTGGAACAGTTTGCTAACACTGTTGTCGTGGATACTGCAAAGATATATTTGGGAGCACATTGAGGGCTATGGTGAAAAAGGAAATATCCTCACATAATAACTAAAGAGAAGCTTTCTGAGAAACTGCATTGCCACGTATGAATGCAACTCACAGAGTTACACGTTTCTCTTCAGTGACCAGTTTGTTAGCACAGTTTTCTGGAAATCTGCAATTAAATACATCATAGCGTAGTGAACCTTACGGTGACAAAGGAAATATCCACAGACGAAAACAAGAAAGAAGCTTTCTTAGAAACTTCTTGGTGATGTGTGAATTCATGTCACAGAGTTACACTTATGTTTCGTGGAGCAGTCCATTAACACTGTCTTTGAGGAAACTGAGAAGGGCTTCTTTGGATCACATTGTGGCCTAGGCTGATAAAGGAAATTTCATCCGTGCAAAACGTGAAAGAAGCTTTCTGAGGAATCTTCTTTCTGATCTGTGTGTTCATCTCACACACTTATAACTTAGACTTCAGGAAGCAGTTTGCTAACACTCTTTGCCTGGAATCTGCAAAGTGATATTTGGGAGCCCATAGGGGCCCATGGTGAAAAAGGAAATATCCTCACATAATAACTACAGAGAAACTTTCTGACAGATTGCTGTCTGATGTGTTACTTCATCACACAGAGTTCCACACTTCCCTTCTTGGAACCGCTTACTAACACTGTTGTCGTGGATTCTGCAAAGGTATATTTGGGAGCACATTGAGGGCTATGGTGAAAAAGGAAATATCCTCACATAATAACTAAAGAGAAGCTTTCTGAGAAACTGCATTGCCATGTGTGAATGCAACTCACAGAGTTACACGTTTCTCTTCAGTGATCAGTTTTTTAGCACAGTTTTCTGGAAATCTGCAATTAGATACTTCATAGCCTAATGAACCTGACGGTGACAAAGGAAATATCCACAGATGAAAACCAGAAAGAAGCGTTCTTAAAAACTTCTTGGCGATGTGTGAATTCAACTCACAGAGTAACACTTATGTTTCGTGGAGCAGTCCATTAACACTGTCTTTGAGGAACCTGAGAAGGGCTTCTTTGGATCACATTCATTCCTACGCTGATAAAGGAAATTTCATCCGTTCAAAACTTGAAAGAAATTTTCTGAGAAACTTATTTCTGATCTGTGTGTTCATCTCACAGAATTATAACTTAGACTTCAGGAAGCAGTTTGCTAACACTATTTTCGTGGAATCTACAAAGTGATATTTGGGAGCCCATAGGGTTCAATGGTGAAAAAGGAAATATCCTCACATAATAACTACTGAGAAACTTTCTGAGAGAATGTTTTCTGATGTGTTACTTCATCACCCAGAGTTCCAACCTTCCCTTCTTCGAACCGTTTGCTAAAACTGTTGTCGTGGATTCTGCAAAGGTATATTTGGGAGCACATTGAGGGCTATGGTGAAAAAGAAAATATCCTCACATAATAACAAATGAGAAGCTTTCTGAGAAACTGCATTGCCATGTGTGAATGCAACTCACAGAGTTACACGTTTCTCTTCAGTGATCAGTTTGTTAGCACAGTTTTCTTGAAATCTGCAATTAGATACTTCATTGCCCAAAGAAACTTACGGTGACAAAGGAAATATCCTAAGATGAAAACAACAAAGAAGCTTTCGTAGAAACTTCTTGGTGATGTGTGAATTCATCTCACAGAGTTACACTTATGTGTCGTGGAGCAGTCCATTAACACTGTCTTTGAGGAACCTGAGAAGGGCTTCCTTGGATCGCTTTGAGGCCTACGCTGATAAAGGAAATTTCATCCGTTCAAAACGTGAAACAAGCTTTCTGAGAAACTTCTGTCTGATCTGTGAGTTCATCTCAAAGACTTATAGCTTAGACTTCGGGAAGCAGTTTGCTAACACTCTTTTCGTGAAATCTGCAAAGTGATATTTAGGAGCCCTTAGGGTCACATGGTGAAAAAGGAAATATCCTCACATAATAACTATGGAGAAACTTTCTGAGAGATTGCTTCTGATGTGTTACTTCATGACACAGAGTTCCACACTTCCCTTCTTGGAACAGTTTGCAAACACTGTTGTCGTGGATTCTGCAATGGTATATTTGGGAGCCCATTGAGGGCTATGGTGAAAAAGGAAATATCCTCACATAATAACTACAGAGAAACTTTCTGAGAGATTGATTTCTGATGTGTTAGTTCATCACAAAGAGTTCCACCCTTCCCTTATTGGAACCGTTTGCTAACACTGTTGTCGTGGATTCCGCAAAGGTATATTTGGGAGCACATTCAGGGCTATGGTGAAAAAGGAAATATCCTCACATAATAACTAAAGAGAAGCTTTCTGAGAAACTGCATTGCCATGTGTGAATGCAAGTCACAGAGTTACACGTTTCTCTTCAATGATCAGTTTGTTAGCACAGTTTTCTGCAAATCTGCAATTAGACACTTCATAGCGCAATGAACCTTACGGTGACAAAGGAAATATCCACAGATGAGAACTAGAAAGAAGCTTTCTTAGAAACTTCTTGGTTATGTGTGAATTCATCTGAAAGAGTTACACTTATGTATTGTGGAGCACTCCATTAACACTGTCTTTGAGCAACCTGAGAAGGGCTTCTTTGGTTCACATTGAGGCTTACGCTGATAAAGGAAATTTCACCCGTTCAAAACGTGAAAGAAGCTTTCTGAGAAACTTCTTTCTGATCTGTGTGTTCATCTCACAGACTTATATCTGAGACTTCAGGAAGCAGTTGGCTAACACTCTTTTCGTGGAATCTGCAAAGTGATATTTGGGAGCCCATAGGGGCCCATGGTTAAAAAGGAAATATCCTCACAGAATATCTACAGAGAAACTTTCTGAGAGATTGCTTTTTGATGTGTTACTTCATCCAATAGAGTTCCTCCCTTCCCTTCTTGGAACCGTTTGCTAACACTGTTGTCGTGGATTCTGCAAAGGTATATTTGGGAGCACATTTAGGGCTATGGTGTAAAAGGAAATATCTTCACATAATAACTAAAGAGAAGCGTTCTGGGAAACTGCATTACCATGTATGAATGCAACTCTCCGGGATACACGTTTCTCTTCCGTGATCAGTTTGTTAGCACAGTTTTCTGGATATCTGCAATTAGATACTTCATAGCGCAATGAACATTACAGTGACAAAGGATATATCCACAGAAGAAAACGAGAAAGAACCTTTCTTAGAACCCTTTTGGTGATGTGTAAATTAATCTAAAAGAGTTACACTTATGTTTCGTGGAGCAGTCCATTAACACTGTCTTTGAGGAACCTGAGACGTGCTTCCTTGGATCGCATTGAGGCCTACGCTGATAAAGGAAATTTCTTACGTTCAAAACGTGAAAGAAGCTTTCTGAGAAACTTCTTTCTGATCTGTGAGTTCATCTCACAGACTTATAACTTACACTTCAGGAAGCAGTTTGCTAACACTCTTTTCGTGGAATCTGCAAAGTGATATTTGGGAGCCCGTTTGGGGACATGGTGAAAAAGGAAATATCCTCACATAATAACTACAGAGAAACTTTCTGACAGATTGCTTTTTGATGTGTTACTTCATCACACAGAGTTCCACCCTTCCCTTCTTGGAACCGTTTGCTAACACTGTTGTCGTGGATTCTGCAAAGGTATATTTGGGAGCACATTGAGGGCTACGGTGAAAAAGGAAATATCCTCACATAATAACTAAAGAGAAGCTTTCTGAGAAACTGCATTGCCATGTGTGAATGCAACTCACAGAGTTACACGTTTCTCTTCAGTGATCAGTTTGTTAGCACAGTTTTCTGGAAATCTGTAATTAGATACTTCATAGCGCAATGAACCTTATGGTGACAAAGGAAATATCCACAGATGAAAACCAGAAAGAAGCTTTCTTAGAAACTTCTTGGTGATGTGTGAATTCATCTCACAGAGTTACACTTATGTTTCGTGGAGCAGTAATTAACACTGTCTTTGAGGAACCTGAGAAGGGCTTCTTTGGATCACATTAAGGCCTACGCTGATAAAGGAAATTTCATCTTTTGAAAACGTGAAAGAAGCTTTCTGAGAAACTTCTCTCTGATCTGTGTGTTCATCTCACAGACTTATATCTTAGACTTCAGGAGGCAGTTTGCTAACACACTTTTCGTGCAATCTGCAAAGTGATATTTGGGAGCCCATATGGTCCCATGGTGAAAAAGGAAATATCCTCACATAAAAACTATGGAGAAACGTACTGAGAGATTGCTTTCTGATGTGTTACTTCATCCCACAGAGTTCAACATTCCCTTCTTGGAACCGTTTGCTAACACTGTTGTCGTGGATTCTGCAAAGGTATATTTGGGAGCACATTGAGCGCTATGATGAAAAAGGAAATATCCTCACATAATAACTAAAGAGAAGCTTTCTGAGAAACTGCATTGCCATGTGTGAATGCAACTCACAGATTTACACGTTTCTCTTCAGTGATCAGTTTGTTAGCACGGTTTTCTGGAAATCTGCCATTAGATACTTCATAGTGCAAAGAACCTTACAGTGACAAAGGAAATATCCACAGATGAAAACCAGAAAGAAGCTTTCGTAGAAACTTCTTGGTGATGTGTGAATTCATCTCACAGAGTTACACTTATCTCTTGGAGGAGTCCATTAACACTGTCTTTGAGGAACCTGAGAAGGGATTCTTTGGATCGCATTGAGTCCTACGCTGATAAAGGAAATTTCATCCCTTCAAAACGTGAAAGAAGCTTTCTGGGAAACTTCTTTCTGATCTGTGTGTTCATCTCACAGACTTATATCTGAGACTTCAGGAAGCAGTTGGCTAACACTCTTTTCGTGGAATCTGCAAAGTGATATTTGGGAGCCCATAGGGGCCCATGGTTAAAAAGGAAATATCCTCACAGAATATCTACAGAGAAACTTTCTGAGAGATTGCTTTTTGATGTGTTACTTCATCCAATAGAGTTCCTCCCTTCCCTTCTTGGAACCGTTTGCTAACACTGTTGTCGTGGATTCTGCAAAGGTATATTTGGGAGCACATTTAGGGCTATGGTGTAAAAGGAAATATCTTCACATAATAACTAAAGAGAAGCGTTCTGGGAAACTGCATTACCATGTATGAATGCAACTCTCCGGGATACACGTTTCTCTTCCGTGATCAGTTTGTTAGCACAGTTTTCTGGATATCTGCAATTAGATACTTCATAGCGCAATGAACATTACAGTGACAAAGGATATATCCACAGAAGAAAACGAGAAAGAACCTTTCTTAGAACCCTTTTGGTGATGTGTAAATTAATCTAAAAGAGTTACACTTATGTTTCGTGGAGCAGTCCATTAACACTGTCTTTGAGGAACCTGAGACGTGCTTCCTTGGATCGCATTGAGGCCTACGCTGATAAAGGAAATTTCTTACGTTCAAAACGTGAAAGAAGCTTTCTGAGAAACTTCTTTCTGATCTGTGAGTTCATCTCACAGACTTATAACTTACACTTCAGGAAGCAGTTTGCTAACACTCTTTTCGTGGAATCTGCAAAGTGATATTTGGGAGCCCGTTTGGGGACATGGTGAAAAAGGAAATATCCTCACATAATAACTACAGAGAAACTTTCTGACAGATTGCTTTTTGATGTGTTACTTCATCACACAGAGTTCCACCCTTCCCTTCTTGGAACCGTTTGCTAACACTGTTGTCGTGGATTCTGCAAAGGTATATTTGGGAGCACATTGAGGGCTACGGTGAAAAAGGAAATATCCTCACATAATAACTAAAGAGAAGCTTTCTGAGAAACTGCATTGCCATGTGTGAATGCAACTCACAGAGTTACACGTTTCTCTTCAGTGATCAGTTTGTTAGCACAGTTTTCTGGAAATCTGTAATTAGATACTTCATAGCGCAATGAACCTTATGGTGACAAAGGAAATATCCACAGATGAAAACCAGAAAGAAGCTTTCTTAGAAACTTCTTGGTGATGTGTGAATTCATCTCACAGAGTTACACTTATGTTTCGTGGAGCAGTAATTAACACTGTCTTTGAGGAACCTGAGAAGGGCTTCTTTGGATCACATTAAGGCCTACGCTGATAAAGGAAATTTCATCTTTTGAAAACGTGAAAGAAGCTTTCTGAGAAACTTCTCTCTGATCTGTGTGTTCATCTCACAGACTTATATCTTAGACTTCAGGAGGCAGTTTGCTAACACACTTTTCGTGCAATCTGCAAAGTGATATTTGGGAGCCCATATGGTCCCATGGTGAAAAAGGAAATATCCTCACATAAAAACTATGGAGAAACGTACTGAGAGATTGCTTTCTGATGTGTTACTTCATCCCACAGAGTTCAACATTCCCTTCTTGGAACCGTTTGCTAACACTGTTGTCGTGGATTCTGCAAAGGTATATTTGGGAGCACATTGAGCGCTATGATGAAAAAGGAAATATCCTCACATAATAACTAAAGAGAAGCTTTCTGAGAAACTGCATTGCCATGTGTGAATGCAACTCACAGATTTACACGTTTCTCTTCAGTGATCAGTTTGTTAGCACGGTTTTCTGGAAATCTGCCATTAGATACTTCATAGTGCAAAGAACCTTACAGTGACAAAGGAAATATCCACAGATGAAAACCAGAAAGAAGCTTTCGTAGAAACTTCTTGGTGATGTGTGAATTCATCTCACAGAGTTACACTTATCTCTTGGAGGAGTCCATTAACACTGTCTTTGAGGAACCTGAGAAGGGATTCTTTGGATCGCATTGAGTCCTACGCTGATAAAGGAAATTTCATCCGTTCAAAACGTGAAAGAAGCTTTCTGGGAAACTTCTTTCTGATCTGTGTGTTCATCTCACAGACTTGTAACTTAGACTGTAGGAAGCAGTTTGCTAACACTCTTTTCGTGGAATCTGCAAAGTGATATTTGGGAGCCCATAGGGGCCAATGGTGAAAAAGGAAATATCCTCACATAAAAACTAAAAAGAAGCTTTCTGAGAAACTGCACTGCCACGTGTGAATGCAACTCACAGAGTTACACGTTTCTCTTCAGTGATCAGTTTGTTAGCACAGTTTTCTGGAAATCTGCAATTAGATACTTCATAGCGCAATGAACCTTACGGTGACAAAGAAAATATCCACAGATGAAAACTAGAAAGAAGCTTTCTTAGAACCTTTTTGGGGATGCGTGAATTCATCTCACAGAGTTATACTTATGTTTCGTGTAGCAGTCCATTAACACTGTCCTTGAGGAACCTGAGAAGGGCTTCCTTGGATGGCATTCAGGCCTACGCTGATAAAGGAAATTTCATCCGTTCAGAACGTGAAAGAAGCTTTCTGAGAAACTTCTTTCTGATCTGTGAGTTCATCTCACAGACTTATAACTTAGACTTCAGGAAGCAGTTTGCTAACACTCTTTTCGTGGAATCTGCAAAGTGATATTTGGGAGCCCATAGGGGTCCATGGTGAAAAAGGAAATATACTCACCTAATACCTACAGATAAACTTTCTGAGAGATTGCTTTGTGATGCGTTACTTCATCACACAGAGTTCCACCCTTGCCTTCTTGGAACCGTTTGCTAACACTGTTGTCGTGGATTCTGCAAAGGTATATTTGGGAGCACATTGAGGGCTATGTTGAAAAAGGAAATATCCTCACATAATAACTAAAGAGAAGCTTTCAGAGAAACTGCATTGCCATGTGTGAATGCAACTCACAGAGCTACACGTTTCTCTTCAGTGATCAGGTTGTTAGCACAGCTTTCTGGAAATCTGCAATTAGATACTTCATAGTGCAATGAATATTACAATGACAAACGAAATATCCACAGATGAAAACTAGATAGTAGCTTTCTTAGAACCTTTTTGGTGACGTGTGAATTTATCTCACAAAGTTACACTTATGTTTCGTGGAGCAGTCCATTAACACTCTCTTTGAGGAACCTGAGAAGGGCTTCCTAGAATCGCATTGGGGCCTACGCTGATAAAGGAAATTTCTACGGATCAAAACGTGAAAGAAGCTTTCTGAGAAACTTCTTTCTAATCGGTGAGTTCATCAAACAGACTTGTAACTTAGACTTCAGGAAGCAGTTTGCTAACACTCTTTTCGTGGAATCTGCAAAGTGATACTTTGGAGACCATAGGGGCCCATGGTGAAAAAGGAAATACCCTCACATAATAACTATGGAGACACTTGCTGAGAGATTGCTTTCTGATGTGTTACTTCATCACACACAGTTCCACCCTTCCCTTCTTGGAACCGTTTGCTAACACTGTTGTCGTGGATTCTGCAAAGGTATATTTGGGAGCACATTGAGGACTATGGTGAAAAAGGAAATATCCTCACATAATAACTAAAGAGAAGCTTTCTGAGAAACTGCATTGCCATGTGTGAATGCAAATCACAGAGTTACACGTTTCACTTCAGTGATCAGGTTGTTAGCACAGTTTTCTAGAAATCTGCAATTAGATACTTCATAGCGCAATGAACCTTACGGTGACAAAGGAAATATCCACAGATGAAAATAGAAAGAAGCTTTCGTAGAAACTTCTGAGTGATGTGTAAATTCATCTCACAGAGTTACACTTATGTTTCGCAGAGTAGCCCATTAACACTGTCTTTGAGGAACCTGAGAAGGGCTTCCTTGGATCGCATTGAGGCCTACGTTGATAAAGGAAATATCATCCGTTCAAAACGTGAAAGAAGCTTTCTGAGAAACTTCTTTCTGATCTGTGAGTTCATCTCACAGACTTATAACTTAGACATCAGGAAGCAGTTTGCTAACACTCTTTTCGTGGACTCTGGAAAGTGATATTTGGGAGCCCCTAGGGTCCATGGTGAAAAAGGAAATATCCTCACATAATAACTATGGAGAAACTTTCTGAGAGTTTGCTTTCTGATGTGTTACTTCATCACACAGAGTTCCACCCATCCCTTCTTGGAACCGTTTTCTAACACTGTTGTCGTGGATTCTGCAAAGGTATATTTGGGAGCACATTGAGGGCTATGGTGAAAAAGGAATTATCCTCATATAATAACTAAAGAGAAGCTTTCTGAGAAACTGCTTTGCCATGTGTGAATGCAACTCACAGAGTTACACGTTTCTCTTCAGTGATCAGTTTGTTAGCACAGTTTTCTGGAAATCTTCAATTAGATACTTCATAGCGCAATGAACCTTATGTTGACAAAGGAAATATCCACAGATGAAAACTAGAAAGAAGTTTTCCTAGAAACTTCTTGGTGATGTGTGAATTCATCTCACAGCATTACACTTATGTTTCGTGGAGCAGTCCATTAACACTGTCTTTGAGGAACCTGAGAAGGGCTTCTTTGGATCACTTTGAGGCCTACGCTGATAAAGTAAATTTCATCTGTTCAAAACGTGAAAGAAACTTTCTGGGAAACTTATTTCTGATCTGTGTGTTCATCTAACAGACTTATATCTTAGATTTCAGGAAGCAGTTTGCTAACACTCTTTTCGTGGAATCTGCAAAGTGATATTTGGGAGCCCTTAGGGGCCCATGGTGAAAAAGGAAATATCCTCACATAATAACTATGGAGAAACTTTCTGAGAGATTGCTTTCTGATGTGTTACTTCATCACACAGAGTTCCCCCTTCCCTTCTTGGAACAGTTTGCTAACACTGTTGTCTTGGATTCCGCAAAGGTATATTTGGGAGCACATTGAGGGCTACGGTGAAAAAGGAAATATCCTCACATAATAACTAAAGAGAAGCTTTCTGAGAAACTGCATTGCCATGTGTGAATGCAACTCACAGAGTTACACGTTTCTCTTCAGTGATCAGTTTGTTAGCACAGTTTTCTGGAAATCTGCAATTAGATACTTCATAGCGCAATGAACCTTACGGTGACAAAGGAAATATCCACAGATGAAAACCAGAAAGAAGCTTTCTTAGAAACTTCTTGGTGATGTGTGAATTCATCTCACAGAGTTACACTTATGTTTCGTGGAGCAGTAATTAACACTGTCTTTGAGGAACCTGAGAAGGGCTTCTTTGGATCACATTAAGGCCTACGCTGATAAAGGAAATTTCATCTTTTGAAAACGTGAAAGAAGCTTTCTGAGAAACTTCTTTCTGATCTGTGTGTTCATCTCACAGACTTATATCTTAGACTTCAGGAGGCAGTTTGCTAACACTCTTTTCGTGCAATCTGCAAAGTGATATTTGGGAGCCCATATGGTCCCATGGTGAAAAAGGAAACATCCTCACATAAAAACTATGGAGAAACGTACTGAGAGATTGCTTTCTGATGTGTTACTTCATCCCACAGAGTTCAACATTCCCTTCTTGGAACCGTTTGCTAACACTGTTGTCGTGGATTCTGCAAAGGTATATTTGGGAGCACATTGAGCGCTATGATGAAAAAGGAAATATCCTCACATAATAACTAAAGAGAAGCTTTCTGAGAAACTGCATTGCCATGTGTGAATGCAACTCACAGATTTACACGTTTCTCTTCAGTGATCAGTTTGTTAGAACGGTTTTCTGGAAATCTGCCATAAGATACTTCATAGCGCAAAGAACCTTACAGTGACAAAGGAAATATCCACAGATGAAAACCAGAAAGAAGCTTTCGTAGAAACTTCTTGGTGATGTGTGAATTCATCTCACTGAGTTACACTTATCTCTTGGAGCAGTCCATTAACACTGTCTTTGGGGAACCTCAGTAGGGCTTCCTTGGATCGCATTGAGGCGTATGTTGATAAAGGAAATTTCATCCGTTCAAAATGTGAAAGAAGCTTTCTGAGAAACTTCTTTCTGATCTGTGTGTTCATCTCACACACTTATAACTTAGACTTCAGGAAGCAGTTTGCTAACACTCTTTTCGTGGAATCTGCAAAGTGATATTTGGGAGCCCATAGGGGCCCATGGTGAAAAAGGAAATATACTCAAATAATAACTACAGAGAAACTTTCTGAGAGATTGCTTTCTGATGTGTTACTTCATCACACAGAGTTCCACCATTCCCTTCTTGGAACCGTATGCTAACACTGTTGTCGTGGATTCTGCAAAGGTATATTTGGGAGCACATTGAGGGCTACGGTGAAAAAGGGAATATCCTCACATAATAACTAAAGAGAAACTTTCTGAGAAACTGCAATGCCACGTGTGAATGCAACGCACAGAGTTACACGTTTCTCTTCAGTAATCAGTTTGTTAGCACAGTTTTCTGGAAATCTGCAATTAGATACTTCATAGCGCAATGAACCTTACGGTGACAAAGAAAATATCCACAGATGAAAACCAGAAAGAAGCTTTCTTAGAAACTTCTTGGTGATGGGTGAATTCATCTCACAGAGTTACACTTATGTTTCGTGGAGCAGTCCATTAACACTGTCTTTGAGGAACCTGAGAAGGGATTCTTTGGATCGCATTGAGTCCTACGCTGATAAAGGAAATTTCATCCGTTCCAAACGTGAAAGAAGCTTTCTGGGAAACTTCTTTCTGATCTGTGTGTTCATCTCACAGACTTGTAACTTAGACTGTAGGAAGCAGTTTGCTAACACTCTTTTCGTGGAATCTGCAAAGTGATATTTGGGAGCCCATAGGGGCCAATGGTGAAAAAGGAAATATCCTCACATAAAAACTAAAAAGAAGCTTTCTGAGAAACTGCACTGCCACGTGTGAATGCAACTCACAGAGTTACACGTTTCTCTTCAGTGATCAGTTTGTTAGCACAGTTTTCTGGAAATCTGCAATTAGATACTTCATAGCGCAATGAACCTTACGGTGACAAAGGAAATATCCACAGATGAAAATAGAAAGAAGCTTTCGTAGAAACTTCTGAGTGATGTGTAAATTCATCTCACAGAGTTACACTTATGTTTCGCAGAGTAGCCCATTAACACTGTCTTTGAGGAACCTGAGAAGGGCTTCCTTGGATCGCATTGAGGCCTACGTTGATAAAGGAAATATCATCCGTTCAAAACGTGAAAGAAGCTTTCTGAGAAACTTCTTTCTGATCTGTGAGTTCATCTCACAGACTTATAACTTAGACATCAGGAAGCAGTTTGCTAACACTCTTTTCGTGGACTCTGGAAAGTGATATTTGGGAGCCCCTAGGGTCCATGGTGAAAAAGGAAATATCCTCACATAATAACTATGGAGAAACTTTCTGAGAGTTTGCTTTCTGATGTGTTACTTCATCACACAGAGTTCCACCCATCCCTTCTTGGAACCGTTTTCTAACACTGTTGTCGTGGATTCTGCAAAGGTATATTTGGGAGCACATTGAGGGCTATGGTGAAAAAGGAATTATCCTCATATAATAACTAAAGAGAAGCTTTCTGAGAAACTGCTTTGCCATGTGTGAATGCAACTCACAGAGTTACACGTTTCTCTTCAGTGATCAGTTTGTTAGCACAGTTTTCTGGAAATCTTCAATTAGATACTTCATAGCGCAATGAACCTTATGTTGACAAAGGAAATATCCACAGATGAAAACTAGAAAGAAGTTTTCCTAGAAACTTCTTGGTGATGTGTGAATTCATCTCACAGCATTACACTTATGTTTCGTGGAGCAGTCCATTAACACTGTCTTTGAGGAACCTGAGAAGGGCTTCTTTGGATCACTTTGAGGCCTACGCTGATAAAGTAAATTTCATCTGTTCAAAACGTGAAAGAAACTTTCTGGGAAACTTATTTCTGATCTGTGTGTTCATCTAACAGACTTATATCTTAGATTTCAGGAAGCAGTTTGCTAACACTCTTTTCGTGGAATCTGCAAAGTGATATTTGGGAGCCCTTAGGGGCCCATGGTGAAAAAGGAAATATCCTCACATAATAACTATGGAGAAACTTTCTGAGAGATTGCTTTCTGATGTGTTACTTCATCACACAGAGTTCCCCCTTCCCTTCTTGGAACAGTTTGCTAACACTGTTGTCTTGGATTCCGCAAAGGTATATTTGGGAGCACATTGAGGGCTACGGTGAAAAAGGAAATATCCTCACATAATAACTAAAGAGAAGCTTTCTGAGAAACTGCATTGCCATGTGTGAATGCAACTCACAGAGTTACACGTTTCTCTTCAGTGATCAGTTTGTTAGCACAGTTTTCTGGAAATCTGCAATTAGATACTTCATAGCGCAATGAACCTTACGGTGACAAAGGAAATATCCACAGATGAAAACCAGAAAGAAGCTTTCTTAGAAACTTCTTGGTGATGTGTGAATTCATCTCACAGAGTTACACTTATGTTTCGTGGAGCAGTAATTAACACTGTCTTTGAGGAACCTGAGAAGGGCTTCTTTGGATCACATTAAGGCCTACGCTGATAAAGGAAATTTCATCTTTTGAAAACGTGAAAGAAGCTTTCTGAGAAACTTCTTTCTGATCTGTGTGTTCATCTCACAGACTTATATCTTAGACTTCAGGAGGCAGTTTGCTAACACTCTTTTCGTGCAATCTGCAAAGTGATATTTGGGAGCCCATATGGTCCCATGGTGAAAAAGGAAACATCCTCACATAAAAACTATGGAGAAACGTACTGAGAGATTGCTTTCTGATGTGTTACTTCATCCCACAGAGTTCAACATTCCCTTCTTGGAACCGTTTGCTAACACTGTTGTCGTGGATTCTGCAAAGGTATATTTGGGAGCACATTGAGCGCTATGATGAAAAAGGAAATATCCTCACATAATAACTAAAGAGAAGCTTTCTGAGAAACTGCATTGCCATGTGTGAATGCAACTCACAGATTTACACGTTTCTCTTCAGTGATCAGTTTGTTAGAACGGTTTTCTGGAAATCTGCCATAAGATACTTCATAGCGCAAAGAACCTTACAGTGACAAAGGAAATATCCACAGATGAAAACCAGAAAGAAGCTTTCGTAGAAACTTCTTGGTGATGTGTGAATTCATCTCACTGAGTTACACTTATCTCTTGGAGCAGTCCATTAACACTGTCTTTGGGGAACCTCAGTAGGGCTTCCTTGGATCGCATTGAGGCGTATGTTGATAAAGGAAATTTCATCCGTTCAAAATGTGAAAGAAGCTTTCTGAGAAACTTCTTTCTGATCTGTGTGTTCATCTCACACACTTATAACTTAGACTTCAGGAAGCAGTTTGCTAACACTCTTTTCGTGGAATCTGCAAAGTGATATTTGGGAGCCCATAGGGGCCCATGGTGAAAAAGGAAATATACTCAAATAATAACTACAGAGAAACTTTCTGAGAGATTGCTTTCTGATGTGTTACTTCATCACACAGAGTTCCACCATTCCCTTCTTGGAACCGTATGCTAACACTGTTGTCGTGGATTCTGCAAAGGTATATTTGGGAGCACATTGAGGGCTACGGTGAAAAAGGGAATATCCTCACATAATAACTAAAGAGAAGCTTTCTGAGAAACTGCAATGCCACGTGTGAATGCAACGCACAGAGTTACACGTTTCTCTTCAGTAATCAGTTTGTTAGCACAGTTTTCTGGAAATCTGCAATTAGATACTTCATAGCGCAATGAACCTTACGGTGACAAAGAAAATATCCACAGATGAAAACCAGAAAGAAGCTTTCTTAGAAACTTCTTGGTGATGGGTGAATTCATCTCACAGAGTTACACTTATGTTTCGTGGAGCAGTCCATTAACACTGTCTTTGAGGAACCTGAGAAGGGATTCTTTGGATCGCATTGAGTCCTACGCTGATAAAGGAAATTTCATCCGTTCCAAACGTGAAAGAAGCTTTCTGGGAAACTTCTTTCTGATCTGTGTGTTCATCTCACAGACTTGTAACTTAGACTGTAGGAAGCAGTTTGCTAACACTCTTTTCGTGGAATCTGCAAAGTGATATTTGGGAGCCCATAGGGGCCAATGGTGAAAAAGGAAATATCCTCACATAAAAACTAAAAAGAAGCTTTCTGAGAAACTGCACTGCCACGTGTGAATGCAACTCACAGAGTTACACGTTTCTCTTCAGTGATCAGTTTGTTAGCACAGTTTTCTGGAAATCTGCAATTAGATACTTCATAGCGCAATGAACCTTACGGTGACAAAGAAAATATCCACAGATGAAAACTAGAAAGAAGCTTTCTTAGAACCTTTTTGGTGATGCGTGAATTCATCTCACAGAGTTATACTTATGTTTCGTGTAGCAGTCCATTAACACTGTCCTTGAGGAACCTGAGAAGGGCTTCCTTGGATGGCATTCAGGCCTACGCTGATAAAGGAAATTTCATCCGTTCAGAACGTGATAGAAGCTTTCTGAGAAACTTCTTTCTGATCTGTGAGTTCATCTCACAGACTTATAACTTAGACTTCAGGAAGCAGTTTGCTAACACTCTTTTTGTGGAATCTGCAAAGTGATATTTGGGAGCCCATAGGGGTCCATGGTGAAAAAGGAAATATACTCACCTAATACCTACAGATAAAGTTTCTGAGAGATTGCTTTGTGATGCGTTACTTCATCACACAGAGTTCCACCCTTGCCTTCTTGGAACCGTTTGCTAACACTGTTGTCGTGGATTCTGCAAAGGTATATTTGGGAGCACATTGAGGGCTATGTTGAAAAAGGAAATATCCTCACATAATAACTAAAGAGAAGCTTTCAGAGAAACTGCATTGCCATGTGTGAATGCAACTCACAGAGCTACACGTTTCTCTTCAGTGATCAGGTTGTTAGCACAGCTTTCTGGAAATCTGCAATTAGATACTTCATAGTGCAATGAACATTACAATGACAAACGAAATATCCACAGATGAAAACTAGATAGTAGCTTTCTTAGAACCTTTTTGGTGACGTGTGAATTTATCTCACAAAGTTACACTTATGTTTCGTGGAGCAGTCCATTAACACTGTCTTTGAGGAACCTGAGAAGGGCTTCCTAGAATCGCATTGGGGCCTACGCTGATAAAGGAAATTTCTACGGTTCAAAACGTGAAAGAAGCTTTCTGAGAAACTTCTTTCTAATCGGTGAGTTCATCAAACAGACTTGTAACTTAGACTTCAGGAAGCAGTTTGCTAACACTCTTTTCGTGGAATCTGCAAAGTGATACTTTGGAGACCATAGGGGCCTATGGTGAAAAAGGAAATACCCTCACATAATAACTATGGAGACACTTGCTGAGAGATTGCTTTCTGATGTGTTACTTCATCACACACAGTTCCACCCTTCCCTTCTTGTAACCGTTTGCTAACACTGTTGTCGTGGATTCTGCAAAGGTATATTTGGGAGCACATTGAGGACTATGGTGAAAAAGGAAATATCCTCACATAATCACTAAAGACAAGCTTTCTGAGAAACTGCATTGCCATGTGTGAATGCAACTCACAGAGTTACACGTTTCTCTTCAGTGATCAGGTTGTTAGCACAGTTTTCTAGAAATCTGCAATTAGATCCTTCATAGCGCAATGAACCTTACGGTGACAAAGGAAATATCCACAGATGAAAATAGAAAGAAGCTTTCGTAGAAACTTCTGAGTGATGTGTAAATTCATCTCACAGAGTTACACTTATGTTTCGTAGAGTAGCCCATTAACACTGTCTTTGAGGAACCTGAGAAGGGCTTCCTTGGATCGCATTGAGGCCTACGCTGATAAAGGAAATATCATCCGTTCAAAACGTGAAAGAAGCTTTCTGAGAAACTTCTTTCTGATCTGTGAGTTCATCTCACAGACTTATAACTTAGACATCAGGAAGCAGTTTGCTAACACTCTTTTCGTGGACTCTGGAAAGTGATATTTGGGAGCCAATAGGGGCCCATTGTGAAAAAGGAAATATCCTCACATAATAACTAAAGGGAAGCTTTCTGAGAAACTGCATTGCCATGTGTGAATGCAACTCACAGAGTTACACGTTTCTATTCAGTGATCAGTTTGCTAGCACATTTTTCTGGAAATCTGCAATTAGATACTTCATAGCACAATGAACCTTACGGTGACAAAGGAAATATCCACTGAAGAAAAAAAGAAAGAAGCTTTCTTAGAAAGTTCTTCGTGATGTTTGAATTCATCTCACTGAGGTACAATTATGTTTCGCGGAGCAGTCCATTAACACTGTCTTTGAGGAACCTGAGAAGGGCTTCTTTGGATCACATTGAGGCCTAGGCTGACAAAGGAAATTTCATCCGCTCAAAAACTGAAAGAAGCTTTCTGAGAAACTTCTTTCTGATCTGTGAGTTTATCTCACAGGCTTATAACGTAGACTTCAGGAAGCAGTTTGCCAACACTCTTTTCGTGGAATCTGGAAAGTGATATTTGGGAGCCCATAGGGGCCCATGGTGAAAAAGGAAATATCCTCACATAATAAGTATGGAGAAACTTTCTGAGAGATTGCTTTCTGCTGTGTTACTTCATCACACAGAGTTCCACCCTTCCCTTCTTGGAACAGATTGCTAACACTGTTGTCGTGGATTCTTCAAAGGTATATTTAGGAGTATATTGAGGGCTAGGGTGAAAAAGGAAAGATTCTCACATAAAGCTAAAGAGAAGCTTTCTGAGAAACTGCATTGCCATGTGTGAATGCAACTCACAGAGTTACACGTTTCTTTTCAGTGATCAGTTTGTTAGCACAGATTTCTGGAAATCTGCAATTAGATACTTCATAGCTCAATGAACCTTACGGTGGCAAAGGAAATATCCACAGATGAAAACCAGAAAGAAGCTTTCTTCGAAACTTCTTGGTGATGTGTGAATTCATCTCACAGAGTTACACTTATGTTTTGTGGAGCAGTCCATTAACACTGTCTTTGAGGAAACTGAGAAGGGCTTCTTTGGATCCCATTCATGCCAACGCTGATTAAGGAAATTTCATTCGTTCAAAACGTGAAAGAAGCTTTCTGAGAAACTTCTTTCTGATCTGTGTGTTCATCTCACAGACTTATAACTTAGACTTCAGGAAGCAGTTTGCTAACACTCTTTTCGTGCAATCTGGAAAGTGATATTTGGGAGCCCATAGGTCCCCTTGGTGAAAAAGGAAATATCCTCACGTAATAACTACAGAGAAACTTTCTGAGAGATTGCTTTCTGATGTGTTACTTCATCACACAGAGTTCCACCCTTCCCTTCTTCGAACCGTTTGCTAACACTGCTGTCCTGGATTCTGCAAAGGTATATATGGGAGCACATTGAGGGCTATGGTGAAAAAGGAAAGATCCTCACATAATAACTAAAGAGAAGCTTTCTGAGAAACTGCATTGTCATGTGTGAATGCACCTCACAGAGTTACACGTTTCTCCTCAGTGATCAGTTTGTTAGCACAGTTTTCTGTAAATCTGCAATTAGATACTACATAGCGCTATGAACCTTTCGGTGACAAAGGAAATATCCACAGATGAAAACCCGAAAGAAGCTTTCTTCGAAACTTCTTGGTGATGTGTGAAATCATCTCACAGATTTACACTTATGTTTCTTGGAGCAGTCCATTAACACGGTCTTTGAGGAACCTGAGAAGGGCTTCTTTGGATCACTTTCATTCCTACGCTGATAAAGGAAATTTCATCCGTTCAAAACGTGAAAGAATCTTTCTCCGAAACTTCATTCTGATCTGTGTGTTCATCTCAGAGACTTATAACTTAGATTTCAGGAAGCAGTTCGCTAACACACTTTTCGTGGAATCTGCAACGTGATGTTTGGTAGCCCATAGGGGCCCATGGTGAAAAAGGAAATATCCTCACATAATAACTACAGAGAAACTTTCTGAGAGATTGCTTTCTGATGTGTTACTTCATCACACAGAGTTCCACCGTTCTCTGCTTGGAACAGTTTGCTAATACTGTTGTCGTGGATTCTGCAAAGGTATATTTGGGGGCACATTGAGGGCTATGGTGAAAAAGGAAATATCCTCACATAATAACTACAGAGATACTTTCTGAGAGATTGCTTTCTGATGTGTGACTTCATCACACATAGTTCCACTCTTCCCTTCTTGGAACAGTTTGCTAACACTGTTTTCGTGGATTCTGCAAAGGTATATTTGGGAGCACATTGAGTGCAATGGTGAAAAAGGAAATATCCTCACATAATAACTAAACAGAAGATTTCAGAGAAACTTCATTGCTATATGTGAATGCAAGGCGCAGAGTTACACGTTTCTCTTCTGTGATCAGTATGTTAGCACAGTTTTCTGGAAATGTGCAATTAGATACTTCATAGCGCAATGAACATTACAGCAACAAAGGATATATCCAGATGAAAACTAGAAAGAAGCTTTCTTCGAAACTTCTTGGTGATGTGGGAATTCATCTCACAGAGTTACACTTATGTTTCGTGGAGCAGTCCATTAACACTGTCTTTGAGGGACCTGAGAAGGGTTTCTTTGGATCACATTGAGGCCTACGCTGATAAAGGAAATTTCTTACGTTCAAAACGTGAAAGAAGCTTTCTGAGAAACTTCTTTCTGATCTGTGTGTTCATCTCACAGACTTACAACTTAGACTTCAGGAAGCAGTTTGCTAACACTCTTTTCGTGGAATCTAGAAATTGATATTTGGGAGCCCATAGGGGCCCATGGTGAAAAAGGAAATATCCTCACATAATAACTACAGAGATACTTTCTGAGAGATTGCTTTCTGATGTGTGAATTCATCACACAGAGTTCCACCCTTCCCTTCTTGGAACCGTTTGCTACCACTGTTGTCGTGGATTCTGCAACGGTATATTTGGGAGCACATTGAGGGCTATGGTGAAAAAGGAAATATCCTCACATAATAACTAAAGAGAAGCTTTCTGAGAAACTGCATTGCTATGTGTGAATGCAACTCAAAGAGTTACACGTTTCTCTTCTGTGATCTGTGTGTTAGCACAGTTTTCTGGAAATCTGCAATTATATACTCCATACGTAATGAACACTACAGTGACAAAGGATATATCCACAGATGAAAACTAGAAAGAAGCTTTCTTCGAAACTTCTTGTTGATGTGTGAATTCATCTCACAGAGTTACACTTATCTTTCTTGGAGCAGTCCATTAACACTGTCTTTGAGGAAACTGAGAAGGGCTTCTTTGGATCACATTGAGGCCCACACTCATAAAGGAAATTTCATCCGTTCAAAACGTGAAAGAAGCTTTCTGAGAAACTTCTTTCTGATCTCTGTGTACATCTCACAGACTTACAACTTAGACTTCAGGAAGCAGTTTGCTAACACTCTTATCGTGGAATTTGCAAAGTGATATTTGGGAGACCATAGGGGCCCATGGTGAAAAAGGAAATATCCTCACATAATAACTATGGAGAAACTTTCTGAGAGATTGCTTTCTGATGTGTGAATTCATCACACAGAGTTCCACCCATCCCTTCTTGGAACCGTTTGCTAACACAGTTGTCGTGGATTCTGCAAAGGTGTATTTGGGAGCACATTGCGGGCTATGGTGAAAAAGGAAATATCCTCACATAATAACTAAAGAGAAGCTTTCTGAGAAACTGCATTGCCATGTGTGAATGCAACTCACAGAGTTACACGTTTCTCTTCAGTGATCAGTTTGTTAGCACAGTTTTCCGGAAATCTGCAATTAGATACTTCATAGCGCAATGAACCTTACGCTGACAAAGGAAATGTCCATAGATGAAAACCAGAAAGAAGCTTTCTTCGAAACTTCTTGGTGATGTGTGAATTCATCTCACAGAGTTACACGTATGTTTCATGGAGCAGTCCATTAACACTGTCTTTGAGGAACGTGAGAAGGGCTTCCTTGGATCACATTGAGGCCTAGGCTGATAAAGGAAATTTCATCCTTTCAAAACGTGAAAGAAGCTTTCTGAGAAACGTCTTTCTGATTGGTGAGTTCATCTCACAGGCTTGTAATTTAGACTTCAGAAAGCAGTTTGCTAACACTCTTTTCGTGAAATCTGCAAAGTGATATTTGGGAGACCATAGGGGCCCATGGTGAAAAAGGAAATATCCTCACATAATAACTATGGAGAAACTTTCTGAGAGATTGCTTTCTGATGTTTTACTTCATCACACAGAGTTCCACCCTTCCCTTCTTGAACAGTTTGCTTACACTCTTGTCGTGGATTCTGCAAAGGTATATTTGGGAGCACATTGAGGGCTATGGTGAAAAAGGAAGTATCCTCACATAATAACTAAAGAGGAGCTTCCGGAGAAACTGCATTGCCATGTGTGAATGCAACTCACAGAGTTACACGTTCCTCTTCAGTGATCAGTTTCTTAGCACAGTTTTCTGGAAATCTGCAATTAGATAGTTCATAGCGCAATGAACCTTACGGTGACAAAGGAAATATACACAGATGAAAACCAGAAATAATCTTTCTTCGAAACTTTTTGGTGATGTGTGAATTCATCTCACAGAGTGACACTTATGTTTCATGGAGCAGTCCATTAACACTGTCGTTGAGGAACCTGAGAAGGGCTTCTTTGGATCACATTGAGGGCTACGCTGATAAAGGAAATTTCATACGTTCAAAACGTGAAAGAAGCTTTCTGAGAAACTTCTTTCTGATCTGTGTGTTCATCTCACAGACTTACAACTTAGACTTCAGGAAGCAGTTTGCTAACACTCTTTTCGTGGAATCTAGAAATTGATATTTGGGAGCCCATAGGGGCCCATGGTGAAAAAGGAAATATCCTCATGTAATAACTACAGAGATACTTTCTGAGAGATTGCTTTCTGATGTGTGAATTCACAACACATAGTTCCACCCTTCCCTTCTTGGAACCGTTTGCTAACACTGTTGTCGTGGATTCTGCAACGGTATATTTGGGAGCACATTGAGGGCAATGGTGAAAAAGGAAATATCCTCACATAATAACTAAACAGAAGCTTTCTGAGAAACTGCATTGCTATGTGTGAATGCAACTCAAAGAGTTACACGTTTCTCTTCTGTGATCTGTATGTTAGCACAGTTTTCTGGATATCTGCAATTAGATACTTCATAGCGCAATGAACACTACAGTGACAAAGGATATATCCACAGATGAAAACTAGAAAGAAGCTTTCTTAGAAACTTCTTGTTGATGTGTGAATTCATCTCACAGAGTTACACTTATGTTTCGTGGAGCAGTCCATTAACACTGTCTTTGAGGAACCTGAGAAGGGCTTCTTTGGATCACATTGAGGCCTACGCTGATAAATGAAATTTCATCCGTTCAAAACGTAAAGGAAGCTTTCAGAGGAAGTTCTTTCAGATCGGTGTGTTCATCTCACAGACTTATAACTTAGACTTCAGGAAGCAGTTTGCTAACACTCTTTTCGTGGAATCTGAACGTGATATTTGGGAGCCCATAGGTGCCCATGGTGAAAAAGGATATATCCTCATATAATAACTAAAGAGAAACGTTCTGAGAGATTGCTTTCTGATGTGTTACTTCATCACACAGAGTTCCACCCTTCCCTTCTTGGAACCGTTTGCTAACACTGTTGTCGCGGATTCTGCAAAGGTATATTTGGGAGCACATTGAGGGCTATGATGAAAAAAGAAATATCCTCACATAATAACTAAAGAGAAGCTTTCTGAGAAATTGCATTGCATTTGTGAATACAACTCACAGACTTACACGTCTCTCCTCACTGATCAGTTTGTTAGCACAGTTTTCTGAACTCTGTAATTAGATACTTCATAGCGCAATGAACATTACAGTGACAAAGGATATATCCACAGATGAAAACTAGAAAGAAGCTTTCTTAGAACGTTTTTGGTGATGTGTGAATTAATCTCACAGAGTTACACTTATGTTTCGTGGAGCAGTCCATTAACACTGTGTTTGAGGAACCTGAGAAGGGCTTCCTTGGATCGCATTGAGGCCTACGCTGAGACAGGAAATTTCATCCGTTCAAAACGTGAAAGAAGCTTTCTGAGAAACTTCTTTCTGATCTGTGAGTTCATCTCACACACGTATAACTTAGACTTCAGGAAGCAGTTTGCTAACCCTCTTTTCGTGGAATCTGCAAAGTGATATTTGGGAGCCTATAGGGTCCCATGGTGAAAAAGGAAATATCCTCACATAATAACTATGGAGAAACTTTCTGAGAGATTGCTTTCTGATGTGTCACTTCATCACACAGAGTTCCACTCTTCCCTTCTTGGAACAGTTTGCTAACACTGTTGTCGTGGATACTGCAAAGGTATATTTGGGAGCACATTGAGGGCTATGGTGAAAAAGGAAATATCCTCACATAATAACTAAAGAGAAGCTTTCTGAGAAACTGCATTGCCACGTGTGAATGCAACTCACAGAGTTTCACGTTTCTCTTCAGTGACCAGTTTGTTAGCACAGTTTTCTGGAAATCTGCAATTAGATACTTCATAGCGTAGTGAACCTTACGGTGACAAAGGAAATATCCACAGACTAAAACAAGAAAGAAGCTTTCTTAGAAACTTCTTGGTGATGTGTGAATTCATCTCACAGAGTTACACTTATGTTTCGTGGAGCAGTCCATTAACACTGTCTTTGAGGAAACTGAGAAGGGCTTCTTTGGATCACATTGTGGCCTAGGCTGATAAAGGAAATTTCATCCGTGCAAAACGTGAAAGAAGCTTTCTGAGAAACTTCTTTCTGATCTGTGTGTTCATCTCACACACTTATAACTTAGACTTCAGGAAGCAGTTTGCTAACACTCTTTTCCTGGAATCTGCAAAGTGATATTTGTGAGCCCATAGGGGCCCATGGTGAAAAAGGAAATATCCTCACATAATAACTACAGAGAAACTTTCTGACAGATTGCTGTCTGATGTGTTACTTCATCACACAGAGTTCCACCCTTCCCTTCTTGGAACCGCTTACTAACACTGTTGTCGTGGATTCTGCAAAGGTATATTTGGGAGCACATTGAGGGCTATGGTGAAAAAGGAAATATCCTCACATAATAACTAAAGATAAGCTTTCTGAGAAACTGCATGGCCATGTGTGAATGCAACTCACAGAGTTACACGTTTCTCTTCAGTGATCAGTTTGTTAGCACAGTTTTCTGGAAATCTGCAATTAGATACTTCATAGCGCAATGAACCTTACGGTGACAAAGGAAATATCCACAGATGAAAACCAGAAAGAAGCGTTCTTAAAAACTTCTTGGCGATGTGTGAATTCAACTCACAGAGTAACACTTATGTTTCGTGGAGCAGTCCATTAACACTGTCTTTGAGGAACCTGAGAAGGGCTTCTTTGGATCACATTGGGGCCTACGCTGATAAAGGAAATTTCATCCGTTCAAAACGTGAAAGAAGCTTTCTGAGAAACTTCGTTCTGATCTGTGTGTTCATCTCACACACTTATAACTTAGACTTCAGGAAGCAGTTTGCTAACACTCTTTTTGTGGAATCTGGAAAGTGATATTTGGGAGCCCATAGGGGCCCATGGTGAAAAAGGAAATATCCTCACATAATAACTACAGAGATACTTTCTGACAGATTGCTTTCTGATGTGTGACTTCATCACACAGAGTTCCACCCTTCCCTTCTTGGAACCGTTTGCTAACACTGTTGTCGTGGATTCTGCAAAGGTATATTTGGGAGCACATTGAAGACTATGGTGAAAAAGGAAATATCCTCACATAATAACTAAAGAGAAGCTTTCTGAGAAACTGCATTGCCATGTGTGAATGCAACTCACAGAATTACACGTTTCTCTTCTGTGATCAGTTTGTTAGCACAGTTTTCTGGAAATCTGCAATGAGATACTTCATAGCGCCATGAACCTTACGGTGACAAAGGAAATATCGACAGATGAAAAATAGAAAGAAGCTTTCATAGAAACTTCTTGGTGATGTGTGAATTCATCTCACAGAGTTACACTTATGTTTCGTGGAGCAGTCCATCAACACTGTCATTGAGGAACCTGAGAAGGGCTTCCTTGGATCGCATTGAGGCCTACGCTGATAAAGGAAATTTCATCCGTTCAAAACGTTAAAGAAGCTTTCTGAGAAACTTCTTTCTGATCTGAGAGTTCATCTCACAGACTTATAACTTAGACTTCAGGAAGCAGTTTGCTAACACTCTTTTCATGGAATCTGCAAAGTGATATTTGCGAGCCCATAGGGTCCCATGGTGAAAAAGGAAATATCCTCACATAATAACTATGGAGAAACTTTCTGAGAGATTTCTTTCTGATGTTTTACTTCATCACACAGAGTTCCACCCTTCCCTTCTTGGAACAGTTTGCTTACACTGTTTTCGTGGATTCTGCATACGTATATTTGGGAGCACATTGAGGGCTATGGTTAAAAAGGAAATATCCTCACATAATAAGTAAAGAGAAGCTTTCTGAGAAACTGCATTGCCATGTGTGAATGCAACTCACAGAGTTACACGTTTCTCTTCAATGATCAGTTTGTTAGCACAGTTTTCTGGAAATCTGCAAATAGATACTTCATAACGCAATGAACCTTATGGTGACAAAGGAAATATCCACAGATGAAAACTAGAAAGAAGCTTTCTTAGAAACTACTTGGTGATGTGTGAATTCATCTCACAGAGTTACACTTATGTTTCGTGGAGCAGTCTATTAACACTGTCCTTGAGGAACCTGAGAAGGGCTTCTTTGGATCACTTTCATTCCTACGCTGATAAAGTAAATTTCATCCGTTCAAAACGTGAAAGAAGTTTTCTGAGAAACCTGTATCTGATCTGTGTGTTTGTCTCACAGACTTATAACTTAGACTTCAGGAAGCAGTTTGCTAACACTCTTTTCGTGGAATCTGCAAAGTGATATTTGGGAGCCCTCAGGGGCCCATGGTGAAAAAGGAAATATCCTCACATAATATCTATGGAGAAACTTTCTGGGAGATCGCTTTCTGATGTGTTACTTCATCACACAGAGTTCCACCCTTCCCTTCTTGGAACAGTTTGCTAACACTGTTGTCATGGATTCTGCAAAGGTATATTTGGGAGAACTTTGAGGTATGGTGAAAAAGGAAATATCCTCACATAATAACTAAAGAGAAGCTTTCTGAGAAACTGCATTGCCATGTGTGAATGCAACTCACAGTGTTACACGTTTCTCTTCAGTGATCAGTTTGTTAGCACAGTTTTCTGGAAATCTGCAATTAGATACTTCATAGCGCAATGAACCATACGGTGACAAAGGAAATATCCACAGATGAAAACCAGAAAAAAGATTTCTTAGAACCTTTTTGCTGATGTGTGAATTCATCTCACAGAGTTACACTTATGTTTCGTGGAGCAGTCCATTAACACTGTCTTTGAGGTACCTGAGAAGGGCTTCTTTGGATCACATTGAGGCCTACGCTGATAAAGGAAATTTCATCCGTTCAAAACGTGAAAGAAGCTTTCTGAGAAACTTCTTTCTGATCTGTGTGTTCATCTCACAGACTTTTAACTTAGACTTCAGGAAGCAGTTTGCTAACACTCTTTTCGTGGAATCTGCAAAGTGATATTTTGTTGTCCATAGGATCCCACGGTGAAAAAGGAAATATCCTCACATAATAACTACAGAGAAACTTTCTGAGAGATTGCTATCTGATGAGTTACTTCATCACACAGAATTCCACCCTTCCCTTCTTGGAACAGTTTGCTAACACTGTTGTCGTGGATACTGCAAAGGTATATTTGGGAGCACATTGAGGGCCATGGTGAAAAAGGAAATATCCTCACATAATAACTAAAGAGAAGCTTTCTGAGAAACTGCATTGCCATGTGTGAATGCAACTCACAGAGTTACACGTTTCTCTTCAGTAATCAGTTTGTTAGCACAGTTTTCTGGAAATCTGCTATTAGATACTTCATAGTGCAATGAAACTTACGGCGACAAAGGAAATATCGACAGATGAAAACTAGAAAGAAGTTTTCTTAGAAACTTCTTGGTGATGTGTGAATTCATCTCACAGAGTTACTCTTATGTTTCGTGGAGCAGTCCATTAACACTGTCTTTGAGGAATCTGAGAATGGCTTCCTTGGATACCATTGAGGCCTACGCTGATAAAGGATATTTCATCCGTTCAAAACGTGAAAGAAGCATTCTGAGAAATTTCTTTCTGATCTGTGAGTTCATCTCACAGACTAATAACTTAGTCTTCAGGAAGCAGTTTGCTAACACTCTTTTCATGGAATCTGCAAAGTGATATTTGGGAGCCCATAGGGTCCCATGGTAAAAAAGGAAATATCCTCACATAAAAACTATGGAGAAACTTTCTGAGAGATTGCTTTCTGATGTGTTACTTCATCACACAGAGTTCAACGCGTCCCTTCTTGGAACAGTTTGCTAACACTGTTGTCGTGGATTCTGCACAGTGTATATGGGAGCACATTGAGGGCTATGGTGAAAAAGGAAATATCCTCACATAATAACTAAAGAGAAGCTTTCTGAGAAACTGCATTGCCATGTGTGAATGCAACTCACAGAGTTACACGTTTCTCTTCAGTGATCAGTGTGTTAGCACAGTTTTCGGGAAATCTGCAATTAGATACTTCATAGCGCAATGAACCTTAAGGTGACAAAGGAAATATCCACAGATGAAAACTAGAAAGAAGCTTTCTGAGAAACGTCTTGGTGATGTGTGAATTCATCTCAGAGAGTTACACTTATGTTTCGAAGAGCAGTCCATTAACACTGTCTTTGAGGAACGTGAGAAGGGCTTCCTTGGATCGCATTGAGGCCAACGCTGATAAAGGAAATTTCAGCCATTCAAAACGTGAAAGAAGCTTTCTGAGAAACTTCTTTCTGATCTGAGAGTTCATCTCACAGATTTATAACTTAGACTTCAGGAAGCAGTTTGCTAACACTCTTTTCATGGAATCTGCAAAGTGATATTTGGGAGCCGCTAGGGTCCCATGGTGAAAAAGGAAATATCCTCACATAATAAGTATGGAGAAACTTTCTGAGAGATTGCTTTCTGCTGTGTTACTTCATCACACAGAGTTCCACCCTTCCCTTCTTGGAACAGTTTGCTAACACTGTTGTCGTGGATTCTGCAAAGGTATATTTGGGAGCACCTTGAGGGCTATGGTGAAAAAGGGAATATCCTCACATAATAACTAAAGAGAAGCTTTCTGAGAAACTGCATTGCCATGTGTGAATGCAACTCACAGAGTTACACGTTTCTCGTCAGTGATCAGTTTGTTAGCACAGTTTTCTGGAAATCTACAATTAGATACTTCATAGAGTAATGAACATTACAGTGACAAAGGATATATCCGCAGATGAAAACTAGAAAGAAGCTTTTTTAGAACCCTTTTGCTGATGTGTGAATTCATCTCACAGAGTTACACTTATGTTTCGTGGAGCAGTCCATTAACACTGTCTTTGAGGAAACTGAGAAGGGCTTCCTTGGATCACATTGAGGCCTACGCTGAAAAAGGAAATTTCATCCGTTCAAAACGTGAAAGAAGCTTTCTGAGAAACTTCTTTCTGATCTGTGTGTTCATCTCACAGACTTATAACTTAGACTTCAGGAAGCAGTTTGCTAACACTCTTTTTGTGGAATCTGCAAAGTGATATTTGGTTGTCCATAGGGGCCCATGGTGAAAAAGGAAATATCCTCACATAATAACTACGGAGAAACGTTCTGCGAGATTGCTTTCTGATGTGTTACTTCATCACACAGAGTTCCACCCTTCCCTTCTTGGAACAGTTTGCTAACACTGTTGTCGTGGATTCTCCAAAGGTATATTTGGGAGCACCTTGAGGGCTATGGTGAAAAAGGAAATATCCTCACATAATAACTAAAGAGAAGCTTTCTGAGAAACTGCATTGCCATGTGTGAATGCAACTCACAGAGTTACACGTTTCTCTTCAGTGATCAGTTTGTTAGCACAGTTTTTGGGAAATATGCAATTAGATACTGCATAGCGCAATGAACATTACGGTGACAAAGGAAATAACCACAGATGAAAACTAGAAAGAAACCTTCTTAGAAACTTCTTGGTGATGTGTGAATTCATCTCACAGAGTTACACTTATGTTTCTTGGAGCAGTCCATTAACACTGTCTTTGAGGAACCTGAGAAGGGCTTCCTTGGATCGCATTGAGGCCTATGCTGATAAAGGAAATTTCATCCGTTCAAAACGTGAAAGAAGCTTTCTGAGAAACTTCTTTCTCATCTGTGAGTTCATCTCACAGAATTATAACTTAGACTTCAGGAAGCAGTTTGCTAACACTCTTTTCGTGGAATCTGCAAATTGATATTTGGGAGCCCATAGGTTCCCATGGTGAAAAAGGAAATATCCTCACATAATAACTTTGGAGAAACTTTCTGAGAGATTGCTTTCTGATGGGTTACTTCATCACACAGAGTTCCACACTTCCCTTCTTGGAACAGTTTGCTAACACTGTTGTCGTGGATTCTCCAAAGGTATATTTGGGAGCACATTGAGGTCTATGGTGAAAAAGGAAATATCCTCACATAATAACTAAAGAGAAGCTTTGTGAGAAACTGCATTGCCATGTGTGAATGCAACTCACAGAGTTACACGTTTCTCTTCAGTGATCAGTTTGTTAGCACAGTTTTCTGGAAATCAGCAATTAGATACTTCATAGCGTAATGAACATTACAGTAACAAAGGATATATCCGCAGATGAAAACTAGAAAGAAGCTTTCTTAGAACCTTTTTGCTGATGTGTGAATTCATCTCACAGAGTTACACTTATGTTTCGTGGAGCAGTCCATTAACACTATCTTTGAGGAACCTGAGAAGGGCTTCCTTGGATCGCATTGAAGCCTACGCTGATAAAGGAAATTTCATCCGTTCAAAACGGGAAAGAAGCTTTCTGAGAAACTTCTTTCTGATCTGTGAGTTCATGTCGCAGACTTATAACGTAGACTTCAGGAAGCAGTTTGCTAACACTCTTTTCGTGGAATCTGGAAAGTGATATTTGGGAGCCCATAGGGTCCAATGGTGAAAAAGGAAATATCCTCACATAATAACTATGGAGAAACTTTGTGCGAGATTGCTTTCTGATGTGTTACTTCATCACACAGATTTCCACCCTTCCCTACTTGGAACAGTTTGCTAACACTGTTGTCGTGGATTCTGCAAAGGTATATTTGGGGCACATTGAGGGCTATGGTGAAAAAGGAAATATCCTCACATAATAACTAAAGAGAAGTTTTCTGAGAAACTGCATTGCCATGTGTGAATGCAAATCACAGAGTTACACGTTTCTCTTCAGTGATCAGTTTGTTAGCACAGTTTTCTGGAAATCTGCAATTAGATACTTCATAGCGCAATGAACCTTACGGTGACAAAGGAAATATCCACAGATGAAAACCAGAAGGAAGCTTTCTCAGAAACTTCTTTGTGATGTGTGAATTCATCTCACAGAGTTACACTTATGTTTCGAAGAGCAGTCCATTAACACTGTCTTTGAGGAACGTGAGAAGGGCTTCCTTGGATCGCATTGAGGCCAACGCTGATAAAGGAAATTTCAGCCATTCAAAACGTGAAAGAAGCTTTCTGAGAAACTTCTTTCTGATCTGAGAGTTCATCTCACAGACTTATAACTTAGACTTCAGGAAGCAGTTTGCTAACACTCTTTTCATGGAATCTGCAAAGTGATATTTGGGAGCCGCTAGGGTCCCATGGTGAAAAAGGAAATATCCTCACATAATAAGTATGGAGAAACTTTTTGAGAGATTGCTTTCTGATGTGTTACTTCATCACACAGAGTTCCACCCTTCCCTTCTTGGAACAGTTTGCTAACACTGTTGTCGTGGATTCTGCAAAGGTATATTTGGGAGCACCTTGAGGGCTATGGTGAAAAAGGGAATATCCTCACATAATAACTAAAGAGAAGCTTTCTGAGAAACTGCATTGCCATGTGTGAATGCAACTCACAGAGTTACACGTTTCTCGTCAGTGATCAGTTTGTTAGCACAGTTTTCTGGAAATCTACAATTAGATACTTCATAGAGTAATGAACATTACAGTGACAAAGGATATATCCGCAGATGAAAACTAGAAAGAAGATTTTTTAGAACCCTTTTGCTGATGTGTGAATTCATCTCACAGAGTTACACTTATGTTTCGTGGAGCAGTCCATTAACACTGTCTTTGAGGAAACTGAGAAGGGCTTCCTTGGATCACATTGAGGCCTACGCTGAAAAAGGAAATTTCATCCGTTCAAAACGTGAAAGAAGCTTTCTGAGAAACTTCTTTCTGATCTGTGTGTTCATCTCACAGACTTATAACTTAGACTTCAGGAAGCAGTTTGCTAACACTCTTTTTGTGGAATCTGCAAAGTGATATTTGGTTGTCCATAGGGGCCCATGGTGAAAAAGGAAATATCCTCACATAATAACTACGGAGAAACGTTCTGCGAGATTGCTTTCTGATGTGTTACTTCATCACACAGAGTTCCACCCTTCCCTTCTTGGAACAGTTTGCTAACACTGTTGTCGTGGATTCTCCAAAGGTATATTTGGGAGCACCTTGAGGGCTATGGTGAAAAAGGAAATATCCTCACATAATAACTAAAGAGAAGCTTTCTGAGAAACTGCATTGCCATGTGTGAATGCAACTCACAGAGTTACACGTTTCTCTTCAGTGATCAGTTTGTTAGCACAGTTTTTGGGAAATATGCAATTAGATACTGCATAGCGCAATGAACATTACGGTGACAAAGGAAATAACCACAGATGAAAACTAGAAAGAAACCTTCTTAGAAACTTCTTGGTGATGTGTGAATTCATCTCACAGAGTTACACTTATGTTTCGTGGAGCAGTCCATTAACACTGTCTTTGAGGAACCTGAGAAGGGCTTCCTTGGATCGCATTGAGGCCTATGCTGATAAAGGAAATTTCATCCGTTCAAAACGTGAAAGAAGCTTTCTGAGAAACTTCTTTCTCATCTGTGAGTTCATCTCACAGAATTATAACTTAGACTTCAGGAAGCAGTTTGCTAACACTCTTTTCGTGGAATCTGCAAATTGATATTTGGGAGCCCATAGGTTCCCATGGTGAAAAAGGAAATATCCTCACATAATAACTTTGGAGAAACTTTCTGAGAGATTGCTTTCTGATGGGTTACTTCATCACACAGAGTTCCACACTTCCCTTCTTGGAACAGTTTGCTAACACTGTTGTCGTGGATTCTCCAAAGGTATATTTGGGAGCACATTGAGGTCTATGGTGAAAAAGGAAATATCCTCACATAATAACTAAAGAGAAGCTTTGTGAGAAACTGCATTGCCATGTGTGAATGCAACTCACAGAGTTACACGTTTCTCTTCAGTGATCAGTTTGTTAGCACAGTTTTCTGGAAATCAGCAATTAGATACTTCATAGCGTAATGAACATTACAGTAACAAAGGATATATCCGCAGATGAAAACTAGAAAGAAGCTTTCGTAGAACCTTTTTGCTGATGTGTGAATTCATCTCACAGAGTTACACTTATGTTTCGTGGAGCAGTCCATTAACACTATCTTCGAGGAACCTGAGAAGGGCTTCCTTGGATCGCATTGAAGCCTACGCTGATAAAGGAAATTTCATCCGTTCAAAACGGGAAAGAAGCTTTCTGAGAAACTTCTTTCTGATCTGTGAGTTCATGTCGCAGACTTATAACGTAGACTTCAGGAAGCAGTTTGCTAACACTCTTTTCGTGGAATCTCTAAAGTGATATTTGGGAGCCCATAGGGGCCCATGGTGAAAAAGGAAATATCCTCACATAATAACTATGGAGAAACTTTGTGCGAGATTGCTTTCTGATGTGTTACTTCATCACACAGATTTCCACCCTTCCCTACTTGGAACAGTTTGCTAACACTGTTGTCGTGGATTCTGCAAAGGTATATTTGGGGCACATTGAGGGCTATGGTGAAAAAGGAAATATCCTCACATAATAACTAAAGAGAAGCTTTCTGCGAAACTGCATTGCCATGTCTGAATGCAAATCACAGAGTTACACGTTTCTCTTCAGTGATCAGTTTGTTAGCACAGTTTTCTGGAAATCTGCAATTAGATACTTCATAGCGCAATGAACCTTACGGTGACAAAGGAAATATCCACAGATGAAAACCAGAAGGAAGCTTTCTCAGAAACTTCTTTGTGATGTGTGAATTCATCTCACAGAGTTACACTTATGTTTCGAAGAGCAGTCCATTAACACTGTCTTTGAGGAACGTGAGAAGGGCTTCCTTGGATCGCATTGAGGCCAACGCTGATAAAGGAAATTTCAGCCATTCAAAACGTGAAAGAAGCTTTCTGAGAAACTTCTTTCTGATCTGAGAGTTCATCTCACAGACTTATAACTTAGACTTCAGGAAGCAGTTTGCTAACACTCTTTTCATGGAATCTGCAAAGTGATATTTGGGAGCCGCTAGGGTCCCATGGTGAAAAAGGAAATATCCTCACATAATAAGTATGGAGAAACTTTCTGAGAGATTGCTTTCTGATGTGTTACTTCATCACACAGAGTTCCACCCTTCCCTTCTTGGAACAGTTTGCTAACACTGTTGTCGTGGATTCTGCAAAGGTATATTTGGGAGCACCTTGAGGGCTATGGTGAAAAAGGGAATATCCTCACATAATAACTAAAGAGAAGCTTTCTGAGAAACTGCATTGCCATGTGTGAATGCAACTCACAGAGTTACACGTTTCTCGTCAGTGATCAGTTTGTTAGCACAGTTTTCTGGAAATCTACAATTAGATACTTCATAGAGTAATGAACATTACAGTGACAAAGGATATATCCGCAGATGAAAACTAGAAAGAAGATTTTTTAGAACCCTTTTGCTGATGTGTGAATTCATCTCACAGAGTTACACTTATGTTTCGTGGAGCAGTCCATTAACACTGTCTTTGAGGAAACTGAGAAGGGCTTCCTTGGATCACATTGAGGCCTACGCTGAAAAAGGAAATTTCATCCGTTCAAAACGTGAAAGAAGCTTTCTGAGAAACTTCTTTCTGATCTGTGTGTTCATCTCACAGACTTATAACTTAGACTTCAGGAAGCAGTTTGCTAACACTCTTTTTGTGGAATCTGCAAAGTGATATTTGGTTGTCCATAGGGGCCCATGGTGAAAAAGGAAATATCCTCACATAATAACTACGGAGAAACGTTCTGCGAGATTGCTTTCTGATGTGTTACTTCATCACACAGAGTTCCACCCTTCCCTTCTTGGAACAGTTTGCTAACACTGTTGTCGTGGATTCTCCAAAGGTATATTTGGGAGCACCTTGAGGGCTATGGTGAAAAAGGAAATATCCTCACATAATAACTAAAGAGAAGCTTTCTGAGAAACTGCATTGCCATGTGTGAATGCAACTCACAGAGTTACACGTTTCTCTTCAGTGATCAGTTTGTTAGCACAGTTTTTGGGAAATATGCAATTAGATACTGCATAGCGCAATGAACATTACGGTGACAAAGGAAATAACCACAGATGAAAACTAGAAAGAAACCTTCTTAGAAACTTCTTGGTGATGTGTGAATTCATCTCACAGAGTTACACTTATGTTTCGTGGAGCAGTCCATTAACACTGTCTTTGAGGAACCTGAGAAGGGCTTCCTTGGATCGCATTGAGGCCTATGCTGATAAAGGAAATTTCATCCGTTCAAAACGTGAAAGAAGCTTTCTGAGAAACTTCTTTCTCATCTGTGAGTTCATCTCACAGAATTATAACTTAGACTTCAGGAAGCAGTTTGCTAACACTCTTTTCGTGGAATCTGCAAATTGATATTTGGGAGCCCATAGGTTCCCATGGTGAAAAAGGAAATATACTCACATAATAACTTTGGAGAAACTTTCTGAGAGATTGCTTTCTGATGGGTTACTTCATCACACAGAGTTCCACACTTCCCTTCTTGGAACAGTTTGCTAACACTGTTGTCGTGGATTCTCCAAAGGTATATTTGGGAGCACATTGAGGTCTATGGTAAAAAAGGAAATATCCTCACATAATAACTAAAGAGAAGCTTTGTGAGAAACTGCATTGCCATGTGTGAATGCAACTCACAGAGTTACACGTTTCTCTTCAGTGATCAGTTTGTTAGCACAGTTTTCTGGAAATCAGCAATTAGATACTTCATAGCGTAATGAACATTACAGTAACAAAGGATATATCCGCAGATGAAAACTAGAAAGAAGCTTTCGTAGAACCTTTTTGCTGATGTGTGAATTCATCTCACAGAGTTACACTTATGTTTCGTGGAGCAGTCCATTAACACTGTCTTCGAGGAACCTGAGAAGGGCTTCCTTGGATCGCATTGAAGCCTACGCTGATAAAGGAAATTTCATCCGTTCAAAACGGGAAAGAAGCTTTCTGAGAAACTTCTTTCTGATCTGTGAGTTCATGTCGCAGACTTATAACGTAGACTTCAGGAAGCAGTTTGCTAACACTCTTTTCGTGGAATCTGGAAAGTGATATTTGGGAGCCCATAGGGGCCCATGGTGAAAAAGGAAATATCCTCACATAATAACTATGGAGAAACTTTGTGCGAGATTGCTTTCTGATGTGTTACTTCATCACACAGATTTCCACCCTTCCCTACTTGGAACAGTTTGCTAACACTGTTGTCGTGGATTCTGCAAAGGTATATTTGGGGCACATTGAGGGCTATGGTGAAAAAGGAAATATCCTCACATAATAACTAAAGAGAAGCTTTCTGAGAAACTGCATTGCCATGTGTGAATGCAACTCACAGAGTTACACGTTTCTCGTCAGTGATCAGTTTGTTAGCACAGTTTTCTGGAAATCTACAATTAGATACTTCATAGAGTAATGAACATTACAGTGACAAAGGATATATCCGCAGATGAAAACTAGAAAGAAGATTTTTTAGAACCCTTTTGCTGATGTGTGAATTCATCTCACAGAGTTACACTTATGTTTCGTGGAGCAGTCCATTAACACTGTCTTTGAGGAAACTGAGAAGGGCTTCCTTGGATCACATTGAGGCCTACGCTGAAAAAGGAAATTTCATCCGTTCAAAACGTGAAAGAAGCTTTCTGAGAAACTTCTTTCTGATCTGTGTGTTCATTTCACAGACTTATAACTTAGACTTCAGGAAGCAGTTTGCTAACACTCTTTTTGTGGAATCTGCAAAGTGATATTTGGTTGTCCATAGGGGCCCATGGTGAAAAAGGAAATATCCTCACATAATAACTACGGAGAAACGTTCTGCGAGATTGCTTTCTGATGTGTTACTTCATCACACAGAGTTCCACCCTTCCCTTCTTGGAACAGTTTGCTAACACTGTTGTCGTGGATTCTCCAAAGGTATATTTGGGAGCACCTTGAGGGCTATGGTGAAAAAGGAAATATCCTCACATAATAACTAAAGAGAAGCTTTCTGAGAAACTGCATTGCCATGTGTGAATGCAACTCACAGAGTTACACGTTTCTCTTCAGTGATCAGTTTGTTAGCACAGTTTTTGGGAAATATGCAATTAGATACTGCATAGCGCAATGAACATTACGGTGACAAAGGAAATAACCACAGATGTAAACTAGAAAGAAACCTTCTTAGAAACTTCTTGGTGATGTGTGAATTCATCTCACAGAGTTACACTTATATATCGTGGAGCAGTCCATTAACACTGTCTTTGAGGAAACTGAGAAGGGCTTCCTTGGATCACATTGAGGCCTACGCTGAAAAAGGAAATTTCATCCGTTCAAAACGTGAAAGAAGCTTTCTGAGAAACTTCTTTCTGATCTGTGTGTTCATCTCACAGACTTATAACTTAGACTTCAGGAAGCAGTTTGCTAACACTCTTTTTGTGGAATCTGCAAAGTGATATTTGGTTGTCCATAGGGGCCCATGGTGAAAAAGGAAATATCCTCACATAATAACTACGGAGAAACGTTCTGCGAGATTGCTTTCTGATGTGTTACTTCATCACACAGAGTTCCACCCTTCCCTTCTTGGAACAGTTTGCTAACACTGTTGTCGTGGATTCTCCAAAGGTATATTTGGGAGCACCTTGAGGGCTATGGTGAAAAAGGAAATATCCTCACATAATAACTAAAGAGAAGCTTTCTGAGAAACTGCATTGCCATGTGTGAATGCAACTCACAGAGTTACACGTTTCTCTTCAGTGATCAGTTTGTTAGCACAGTTTTTGGGAAATATGCAATTAGATACTGCATAGCGCAATGAACATTACGGTGACAAAGGAAATAACCACAGATGAAAACTAGAAAGAAACCTTCTTAGAAACTTCTTGGTGATGTGTGAATTCATCTCACAGAGTTACACTTATGTTTCGTGGAGCAGTCCATTAACACTGTCTTTGAGGAACCTGAGAAGGGCTTCCTTGGATCGCATTGAGGCCTATGCTGATAAAGGAAATTTCATCCGTTCAAAACGTGAAAGAAGCTTTCTGAGAAACTTCTTTCTCATCTGTGAGTTCATCTCACAGAATTATAACTTAGACTTCAGGAAGCAGTTTGCTAACACTCTTTTCGTGGAATCTGCAAATTGATATTTGGGAGCCCATAGGTTCCCATGGTGAAAAAGGAAATATCCTCACATAATAACTTTGGAGAAACTTTCTGAGAGATTGCTTTCTGATGGGTTACTTCATCACACAGAGTTCCACACTTCCCTTCTTGGAACAGTTTGCTAACACTGTTGTCGTGGATTCTCCAAAGGTATATTTGGGAGCACATTGAGGTCTATGGTGAAAAAGGAAATATCCTCACATAATAACTAAAGAGAAGCTTTGTGAGAAACTGCATTGCCATGTGTGAATGCAACTCACAGAGTTACACGTTTCTCTTCAGTGATCAGTTTGTTAGCACAGTTTTCTGGAAATCAGCAATTAGATACTTCATAGCGTAATGAACATTACAGTAACAAAGGATATATCCGCAGATGAAAACTAGAAAGAAGCTTTCGTAGAACCTTTTTGCTGATGTGTGAATTCATCTCACAGAGTTACACTTATGTTTCGTGGAGCAGTCCATTAACACTATCTTCGAGGAACCTGAGAAGGGCTTCCTTGGATCGCATTGAAGCCTACGCTGATAAAGGAAATTTCATCCGTTCAAAACGGGAAAGAAGCTTTCTGAGAAACTTCTTTCTGATCTGTGAGTTCATGTCGCAGACTTATAACGTAGACTTCAGGAAGCAGTTTGCTAACACTCTTTTCGTGGAATCTCTAAAGTGATATTTGGGAGCCCATAGGGGCCCATGGTGAAAAAGGAAATATCCTCACATAATAACTATGGAGAAACTTTGTGCGAGATTGCTTTCTGATGTGTTACTTCATCACACAGATTTCCACCCTTCCCTACTTGGAACAGTTTGCTAACACTGTTGTCGTGGATTCTGCAAAGGTATATTTGGGGCACATTGAGGGCTATGGTGAAAAAGGAAATATCCTCACATAATAACTAAAGAGAAGCTTTCTGCGAAACTGCATTGCCATGTCTGAATGCAAATCACAGAGTTACACGTTTCTCTTCAGTGATCAGTTTGTTAGCACAGTTTTCTGGAAATCTGCAATTAGATACTTCATAGCGCAATGAACCTTACGGTGACAAAGGAAATATCCACAGATGAAAACCAGAAGGAAGCTTTCTCAGAAACTTCTTTGTGATGTGTGAATTCATCTCACAGAGTTACATTTATGTTTCGTGGAGTAGTCCATTAACACTGTCTTTGAGGAAACTGAGAAGGGCTTCTTTGGATCACATTGAGGCCTACGCTGATAATGGAAATTTCATCCGTTCAAAACGTGAAAGAAGCTTTCTGAGAAACTTCTTTCTGATCTGTGTGTTCATCTCACAGTCTTATAACTTAGACTTCAGTAAGCAGTTTGCTAACACTCTTTTCGTGGAATCTGCAAAGTGATATTTGGGAGCCCATAGGGGCCCATGGTGAAAAAGGAAATATCCTCACATAATAACTATGGAGAAACTATCTGAGAGATTGCTTTCTGATGTGTTACTTCATCACGCAGAGTTCCACCCTTCCCTTCATGGAATAGTTTGCTATCACTGTTTTCGTGGATTCTGCAAAGGTATATTTGGGAGCACATTGAGGGCTATGGTGAAAAAGGAAATATCCTCACATAATAACTAAAGAGAAGCTTTCTGAGAAACTGCTTTGCCATGTGTGAATGCAACTCACAGAGTTACACGTTTCTCTTCAGTGATCAGTTTGTTAGCACAGTTTTCTGGAAATCTGCAATTAGATACTTCATAGCGCAATGAACCTTACGGTGACAAAGGAAATATCCACTGATGAAAACCAGAAGGAAGCTTTCTCAGAAACTTCTTTGTGATGTGTGAATTCATCTCACAGAGTTACACTTATGTTTCGTGGAGCAGTCCATTAACACTGTCTTTGAGGAACGTGAGAAGGGCTTCCTTGGATCGCATTGAGGCCAACGCTGATAAAGGAAATTTCAGCCATTCAAAACGTGAAAGAAGCTTTCTGAGAAACTTCTTTCTGATCTGAGAGTTCATCTCACAGACTTATAACTTAGACTTCAGGAAGCAGTTTGCTAACACTCTTTTCATGGAATCTGCAAAGTGATATTTGGGAGCCGCTAGGGTCCCATGGTGAAAAAGGAAATATCCTCACATAATAAGTATGGAGAAACTTTCTGAGAGATTGCTTTCTGATGTGTTACTTCATCACACAGAGTTCCACCCTTCCCTTCTTGGAACCGTTTGCTAACACTGTTGTCGTGGATTCTGCAAAGGTATATTTGGGAGCACCTTGAGGGCTATGGTGAAAAAGGGAATATCCTCACATAATAACTAAAGAGAAGCTTTCTGAGAAACTGCATTGCCATGTGTGAATGCAACTCACAGAGTTACACGTTTCTCGTCAGTGATCAGTTTGTTAGCACAGTTTTCTGGAAATCTATAATTAGATACTTCATAGAGTAATGAACATTACAGTGACAAAGGATATATCCGCAGATGAAAACTAGAAAGAAGCTTTTTTAGAACCCTTTTGCTGATGTGTGAATTCATCTCACAGAGTTACACTTATGTTTCGTGGAGCAGTCCATTAACACTGTCTTTGAGGAAACTGAGAAGGGCTTCCTTGGATCACATTGAGGCCTACGCTGAAAAAGGAAATTTCATCCGTTCAAAACGTGAAAGAAGCTTTCTGAGAAACTTCTTTCTGATCTGTGTGTTCATCTCACAGACTTATAACTTAGACTTCAGGAAGCAGTTTGCTAACACTCTTTTTGTGGAATCTGCAAAGTGATATTTGGTTGTCCATAGGGGCCCATGGTGAAAAAGGAAATATCCTCACATAATAACTACGGAGAAACGTTCTGCGAGATTGCTTTCTGATGTGTTACTTCATCACACAGAGTTCCACCCTTCCCTTCTTGGAACAGTTTGCTAACACTGTTGTCGTGGATTCTCCAAAGGTATATTTGGGAGCACCTTGAGGGCTATGGTGAAAAAGGAAATATCCTCACATAATAACTAAAGAGAAGCTTTCTGAGAAACTGCATTGCCATGTGTGAATGCAACTCACAGAGTTACACGTTTCTCTTCAGTGATCAGTTTGTTAGCACAGTTTTTGGGAAATATGCAATTAGATACTGCATAGCGCAATGAACATTACGGTGACAAAGGAAATAACCACAGATGAAAACTAGAAAGAAACCTTCTTAGAAACTTCTTGGTGATGTGTGAATTCATCTCACAGAGTTACACTTATGTTTCTTGGAGCAGTCCATTAACACGGTCTTTGAGGAACCTGAGAAGGGCTTCCTTGGATCGCATTGAGGCCTATGCTGATAAAGGAAATTTCATCCGTTCAAAACGTGAAAGAAGCTTTCTGAGAAACTTCTTTCTCATCTGTGAGTTCATCTCACAGAATTATAACTTAGACTTCAGGAAGCAGTTTGCTAACACTCTTTTCGTGGAATCTGCAAATTGATATTTGGGAGCCCATAGGTTCCCATGGTGAAAAAGGAAATATCCTCACATAATAACTTTGGAGAAACATTCTGAGAGATTGCTTTCTGATGGGTTACTTCATCACACAGAGTTCCACACTTCCCTTCTTGGAACAGTTTGCTAACACTGTTGTCGTGGATTCTCCAAAGGTATATTTGGGAGCACATTGAGGTCTATGGTGAAAAAGGAAATATCCTCACATAATAACTAAAGAGAAGCTTTGTGAGAAACTGCATTGCCATGTGTGAATGCAACTCACAGAGTTACACGTTTCTCTTCAGTGATCAGTTTGTTAGCACAGTTTTCTGGAAATCAGCAATTAGATACTTCATAGCGTAATGAACATTACAGTAACAAAGGATATATCCGCAGATGAAAACTAGAAAGAAGCTTTCTTAGAACCTTTTTGCTGATGTGTGAATTCATCTCACAGAGTTACACTTATGTTTCGTGGAGCAGTCCATTAACACTATCTTTGAGGAACCTGAGAAGGGCTTCCTTGGATCGCATTGAAGCCTACGCTGATAAAGGAAATTTCATCCGTTCAAAACGGGAAAGAAGCTTTCTGAGAAACTTCTTTCTGATCTGTGAGTTCATGTCGCAGACTTATAACGTAGACTTCAGGAAGCAGTTTGCTAACACTCTTTTCGTGGAATCTGGAAAGTGATATTTGGGAGCCCATAGGGGCCCATGGTGAAAAAGGAAATATCCTCACATAATAACTATGGAGAAACTTTGTGCGAGATTGCTTTCTGATGTGTTACTTCATCACACAGATTTCCACCCTTCCCTACTTGGAACAGTTTGCTAACACTGTTGTCGTGGATTCTGCAAAGGTATATTTGGGGCACATTGAGGGCTATGGTGAAAAAGGAAATATCCTCACATAATAACTAAAGAGAAGCTTTCTGAGAAACTGCATTGCCATGTGTGAATGCAAATCACAGAGTTACACGTTTCTCTTCAGTGATCAGTTTGTTAGCACAGTTTTCTGGAAATCTGCAATTAGATACTTCATAGCGCAATGAACCTTACGGTGACAAAGGAAATATCCACGAATGAAAACTAGAAAGAAGCTTTCTTAGAAACTTCTTGGTGATGTGTGAATTCATCTCACAGAGTTACATTTATGTTTCGTGGAGCAGTCCATTAACACTGTCTTTGAGGAAACTGAGAAGGGCTTCTTTGGATCACATTGAGGCCTACGCTGATAATGGAAATTTCATCCGTTCAAAACGTGAAAGAAGCTTTCTGAGAAACTTCTTTCTGATCTGTGTGTTCATCTCACAGTCTTATAACTTAGACTTCAGTAAGCAGTTTGCTAACACTCTTTTCGTGGAATCTGCAAAGTGATATTTGGGAGCCCATAGGGGCCCATGGTGAAAAAGGAAATATCCTCACATAATAACTATGGAGAAACTATCTGAGAGATTGCTTTCTGATGTGTTACTTCATCACGCAGAGTTCCACCCTTCCCTTCATGGAATAGTTTGCTATCACTGTTTTCGTGGATTCTGCAAAGGTATATTTGGGAGCACATTGAGGGCTATGGTGAAAAAGGAAATATCCTCACATAATAACTAAAGAGAAGCTTTCTGAGAAACTGCATTGCCATGTGTGAATGCAACTCACAGAGTTACACGTTTCTCTTCAGTGATCAGTTTGTTAGCACAGTTTTCTTTAAATCTACAATTAGATACTTCATAGAGTAATGAACATTACAGTGACAAAGGATATATCCGCAGATGAAAACTAGAAAGAAGCTTTTTTAGAACCCTTTTGCTGATGTGTGAATTCATCTCACAGAGTTACACTTATGTTTCGTGGAGCAGTCCATTAACACTGTCTTTGAGGAAACTGAGAAGGGCTTCCTTGGATCACATTGAGGCCTACGCTGAAAAAGGAAATTTCATCCGTTCAAAACGTGAAAGAAGCTTTCTGAGAAACTTCTTTCTGATCTGTGTGTTCATCTCACAGACTTATAACTTAGACTTCAGGAAGCAGTTTGCTAACACTCTTTTTGTGGAATCTGCAAAGTGATATTTGGTTGTCCATAGGGGCCCATGGTGAAAAAGGAAATATCCTCACATAATAACTATGGAGAAACTTTCTGCGAGATTGCTTTCTGATGTGTTACTTCATCACACAGAGTTCCACCCTTTCCTTCTTGGAACAGTTTGCTAACACTGTTGTCGTGGATTCTCCAAAGGTATATTTGGGAGCACCTTGAGGGCTATGGTGAAAAAGGAAATATCCTCACATAATAACTAAAGAGAAGCTTTCTGAGAAACTGCATTGCCATGTGTGAATGCAACTCACAGAGTTACACGTTTCTCTTCAGTGATCAGTTTGTTAGCACAGTTTTTGGGAAATATGCAATTAGATACTTCATAGCGCAATGAACATTACGGTAACAAAGGAAATATCCACAGATGAAAACTAGAAAGAAACTTTCTTAGAAACTTCTTGATGATGTGTGAATTCATCTCACAGAGTTACACTTATGTTTCTTGGAGCAGTCCATTAACACTGTCTTTGAGGAACCTGAGAAGGGCTTCCTTGGATCGCATTGAGGCCTATGCTGATAAAGGAAATTTCATCCGTTCAAAAAGTGTAAGAAGCTTTCTGAGAAACTTCTTTCTCATCTGTGAGTTCATCTCACAGAATTATAACTTAGACTTCAGGAAGCAGTTTACTAACACTCTTTTCGTGGAATCTGCAAATTGATATTTGGGAGCCCATAGGTTCCCATGGTGAAAAAGGAAATATCCTCACATAATAACTTTGGAGAAACTTTCTGAGAGATTGCTTTCTGATGGGTTACTTCATCACACAGAGTTCCACACTTCCCTTCTTGGAACAGTTTGCTAACACTGTTGTCTTGGATTCTCCAAAGGTATATTTGGGAGCACATTGAGGTCTATGGTGAAAAAGGAAATATCCTCACATAATAACTAAAGAGAAGCTTTCTGAGAAACTGCATTGCCATATGTGAATGCAACTCACAGAGTTACACGTTTCTCTTCAGTGATCAGTTTGTTAGCACTGTTTTCTGGAAATCTGCAATTAGATCCTTCATAGCGTAATGAACATTACAGTGACAAAGGATATATCCGCAGATGAAAACTAGAAGGAAGCTTTCTTAGAACCTTTTTGCTGATGTGTGAATTCATCTCACAGAGTTACACTTACGTTTCGTCGAGCAGTCCATTAACACTGTCTTTGAGGAACCTGAGAAGGGCTTCCTTGGATCGCATTGAAGACTACGCTGATAAAGGAAATTTCATCCGTTCAAAACGGGAAAGAAGCTTTCTGAGAAACTTCTTTCTGCTCTGTGTGTTCATCTCACACTCTTATAACTTCGACTTCAGGAAGTTGTTTGCTAACACTCTTTTCGTGGAATCTGCAAAGTGATATTTGGGAGCCCTGAGGGGCCCATGGTGAAAAGGGAAATATCCTCACATAATAATTACAGAGAAACTTTCTGAGAGATTGCTTTCTGATGTGTTACTTTATCACACAGAGTTCCACCCTTCCTTTCTTGGAACAGTTTGTAACACTGTTGTCGTGGATTCTGCAAAGGTATATTTGGGAGCACATTGAGGGCTATGGTGACAAAGGAAATATCCTCACATAATAACTAAAGAGAAGCTTTCTGAGAAACTGCATTGCCATGTGTGCATGCAACTTACAGAGTTACACGTTTCTCTTCCCTGATCCCTTAGTTAGCACAGTTTTCTAAATCTGCAATTAGATACTTCATAGCGCAATGAACCTTAGGGTGACACAGGAAATATCCACAGAATAAAACTAGAAAAAAGCTTTCTTAGAAACTTCTTGATGATGTGTGAATTCATCTCACAGAGTTACACTTATCTTTCGTGGAGCAGTCCATTAACACTGTCTTTGAGGAACCTGAGAAGGGCTTCCTTGGATTGCTTTGAGGACTACGCTGATAAAGGTAATTTCATCCGTTCGAAACGTGAAAGTAGCTTTCTGAGAAACTTCTCTCTCATCTGTGAGTTCATCTCACAGATTTATAACTTAGACTTCAGGAAGCAGTTTGCTAACACTCTTTACGTGGAATTTGCAAAGTGATATTTGAGAGCCCATAGGGGCCCATGGTGAAAAAGGAAATATACTCACATAATAACTATGGAGAAACTTTCTGAGAGATTGCTTTCTGATGTGTTACTTCATCACACAGAGTTCCACCCTTCCCTTCTTGGAACAGTTTGCTGACACTGTTGTCGTGGATTCTGCAAAGGTATATTTGGAGCACATTGAGGGCTATTTTGAAAAAGGAAACATCCTCACATAGTAACTAAAGAGAAGCTTTCTGAGAAACTGCATTGCTATGTGTGAATGCAACTCACAGAGTTACACGTTTTTCTTCAGTAATCAGTTTGTTAGCACAGTTTTCTGGAAATCTGCAATTAGATACTTCAAAGCGCAATGAACCTTACGGTGACAATGGAAATATCCACAGATGAAAACCAGAAAGAAGCTTTCATAGAAACTTCTTGGTGATGTGTGAATTCATATCAAAGAGTTACACTTATGTTTCGTGGAGCAGTCCATGAACACTGTCTTTGAGGAACCTGAGAAGGGATTCCTTGCATCGCATTGTGGCCTACGCTGATAAAGGAAATTTCATCCGTTCCAATCGTGAAAGAAGCTTTCTGAGAAACTTCTTTCTGATCTGTGTGTTCATCTCACACTCTTATAACTTATACTTCAGGAAGTAGCTTGCTAACACTCTTTTCGTGGAATCTGCAAAGTGATATTTGGGAGCCCATAGGGGCCCATGGTGAAAAAGGAAATATCCTCACATAATAATTACAGAGAAACTTTCTGAGAGATTGCTTTCTGATGTGTTACTTCATCACACAGAGTTCCACCCTTCCTTTCTTGGAACAGTTTGCTAACACTGTTGTCGTGGATTCTGCAAAGGTGTATTTGGGAGCACATTGAGGGCTATGGTGAAAAAGGAAATATCCTCACATAATAACTAAAGAGAAGCTTTCTGAGAAACTGCATTGCCATGTGTGCATGCAACTCACAGAGTTACACGTTTCTCTTCCCTGATCCCTTAGTTAGCACAGTTTTCTAAATCTGCAATTAGATACTTCATAGCGCAATGAACCTTACGGTGACAATGGAAATATCCACAGATGAAAACCAGAAAGAAGCTTTCATAGAAACTTCTTGGTGATGTGTGAATTCATATCAAAGAGTTACACTTATGTTTCGTGGAGCAGTCCATTAACACTGTCTGTGAGGCACCTGAGAAGGGCTTCTTTGGATCACATTGAGGCCTACGCTGATAAAGGAAATTTCATCAGTTCAAAACGTGAAAGAAGCTTTCTGAGAAACTTCTTTCTGATCTGTGTGTTCAACTCACAGACTTATAACTTACACTTCAGGAAGCAGTTTGCTAACACTCTTTTCGTGGAATCTGCAAAGTGATATTTGGGAGCCCATTGGGGCCCATTGTGAAAAAGGAAACATCCTCACATAATAACTACAGAGAAACGTAGTGAGAGATTGCTTTCTGATGTGTTCCTTCATCACACAGAGTTCCACCCTTCCCTTCTCTTAACTGTTTGCTAACACTGTTGTCGTGGATTCTGCAAAGGTATATTTGGGAGCACATTGAGGGCTATGGTGAAAAAGGAAATACCCTCACATAATAACCAAAGAGAAGCTTTCTGAGAAACTGCATTGACATGTGTGAATTCAACTCACAGAGTTACACGTTTCTCTTCAGTGATCAGTTTGTTAGCACTGTTTTCTGGAAATCTGCAATTAGATACTTCATAGCGCAATGTACATTACAGTGACAAAGGAAATATCCACAGATGAAAACTAGAAGCTGGAAACCATCATTCTTAGCAAACTATCATAAGAAGAGAAAACCAAACACCGCATGTTCTCACTCATAGGTGGGAACTGAACAATGAGATCACTTGGACTCGGGAAGGGGAACATCACACACTGGGGTCTATCGTGGGGAGGGGGGAGGGGGGAGGAGGGAGGGATTGCATTGGGGAGTTATACATGATGTAGATGATGAATTGATGGGTGCTGACGAGTTGATGGGTGCAGCACACCAACATGGCATAGGTATACATATGTAACAAACCTGCACGTTATGCACATGTACCCTAGAACTTAAAGTATAATAAAAAAAAAAAAGAAAGAAAAGCAACAGCTAATACACTGATACAGAAAAATAAATAAAAACAATTACTTCTAAAAAAAAAAAAAAAAGAAACTCATTGATGATGTGTGAATTCATCTCACATAGTTACACTTATGTTTCCTGGAGCAGTCCATTAACACTGTCTTTGAGGAAGCTGAGAAGGCCTTCCTTGGATCACTTTGAGGACTACGCTGATAAAGGAAATTTCTTCCATTCAAAACGTGAAAGAAGCTCTGAGAAACTTCTTTCTGATCTGTGAGTTCATCTTACACACTTATAACATACAATTCAGGAAGCAGTTTGCTAACACTCTTTTCGTGGAATCTGCAAAGTGATATTTGAGAGCACATAGGGGCCCATGGTGAAAAAGGAAATATCCTCACATAAAAACTACAGAGAAACGTTCTGAGAGATTGCTTTCTGATGTGTGAATTCATCACACAGAGTTCCACCCTTCCCTTCTTGGAACCGTTTGCTAACACTGTTGTCGTGGATTCTGCAAAGGTATATTTGGGAGCACTTTGAGGACTATGGTGAAAAAGGAAATATCCTCACATAATAACTAAAGAGAAGCTTTCTGAGAAACTGCATTGCCATGTGTGAATGCAACTCATAGAGTTACACGTTTCTCTTCAGTGATCAGTTTGTTAGCACAGCTTTCTGGAAATCTGCAATAAGATGCTTCATAGTGCAATGAACATTACAGTGAGAAAGGATATATCAACAGATGAAAACTAGAAAGCAGCTTTCTTAGAACCTTTTTGGTGATGTATGAGTACATCTCACAGAGTTACACTTATGTTTCGTGGAGCATTCCATTAACACTGTCTTTGAGGAACCTGAGAAGGGCTTCTTTGGATCACTTTGAGGCCTACGCTGATAAAGGAAATTTCATCCGTTCAAAACGTGAAAGAAGCTTTCTGAGAAACTTCTTTCTGATCTGTGTGTTTATCTCACAGACTTATAACTTAAACATAGGAAGCAGTTTGCTAACACTCTTTTCGTGGAATCTGCAAAGTGATATTTGGGAGCCCATAGGGGCCCATGGTGAAAAAGGAAATATCTTCACATAGTAACTACAGAGAAACCTCCTGAGAGATTGCTTTCTGATGAGTTACTTCATCACACAGAATTCCACCCTTCCATTCTTGGAACCGCTTGCTAACACTGTTGTCGTAGGTTCTGCAAAGGTATATTTGGGAGCACATTGAGGGCTTTGGTGAAAAAGTGAATATCCTCACATAATAATTAAGGAGAAGCTTTCTGAGAAACTGCATTGTCATGTGTGAATGCAACTCACAGAGTTACACGTTTCTCTTCAGTGATCAGTTTGTTAGCACAGTTTTCTAAATATCTGCAATTAGATTCTTCATAGCGCAATGAACCTTACGGTGACAAAGGAAATATCCACAGATGAAAACTAGAAAGAAGGTTTGTTATAAACTTCTTGGTGATGTGTGAATTCATCTCACAGAGTTACACTTATGTTTCGTGGAGCAGTCCATTAACACTGTCTTTGAGGAAGCTCAGAAAGCCTTCCTTGGATCACATTGAGGACTACGCTGATAAACGAAATTTCTTCCGTTCAAAACGTGAATGAAGCTCTGAGAAACTTCTTTCTGATCTGTGAGTTCATCTTACACACTTATACAATTCAGGAAGCAGTTTGCTAACACTCTTTTCGTGGAATCTGCAAAGTAATATTTGGGAGCCCATAGGGGCCCATGGTGAAAAAGGAAATATCCTCACATAATAACTATGGAGAAACTTTCTGAGAGATTACTTTCTGATGCGTTACTACATCACACAGAGTTCCACCCTTCCCTTATTGGAACAGATTGCTAACACTGTTGTCATGGATTCTGCAAAGGTATATTTGGGAGCACATTGAGGGCTATGGTGAAAAAGGAAATATCCTACATAATAACTAAGGAGAAGGTTTCTGAGAAACTGCATTGCCAAGTGTGAATGCAACTCACAGAGTTACACGTTTCACTTCAGTGATCAGTTTGTTAGCACAGTTTTCTTTAAATCTGCAATTAGATACTTCGTAGCGCAATGAACCTTAAGGTGACAAAGGAAATATCCACAGATGAAAACTAGAAAGAAGATTTCTTAGAAACTTCTTGGTGATATGTGAATTCATCTCACAGAGTAACACTTATGTTTCGTGGAGGAGTCCGTTAACACTGTCTTTGACGAACCTGGAAAGGGCTTCTTTGGATCACATTCATTCCTACGCTGATAAAGGAAATTTCATCCGTTCAAAACGTGAAAGAAGCTTTCTGAGAAACTTCTTTCTGATCTGTGAGTTCATCTCACAGACTTATAACTTAGACTTCAGGAAGCAGTTTGCTAACACTCTTTTCGTGGAATCGGGAAAGTGATACATAGGAGCCCATAGGGGCCATGGTGAAATGGAAATATCCTCACATAATAACTATGGATAAACTATCTGAGAGATTGCTTGCTGATGTGTTACTTCATCACACAGAGTTCCACCATTCCCTTCTTGGAACAGTTTGCTAACACTGTTGTCGTGGATTCCGCAAAGGTGTATTTGGGAGCACATTGAGAGCTATGGTGAAAAAGGAAATATCCTCACATAATAACTAAAGAGAAGCTTTCTGAGAAACTGCATTGCCATGTGTGATTGCAACTCACAGAGTTACACGTTTCTCTTCAGTGATCAGTTTTTTAGCACAGTTTTCTGGAAATCTGCAATTAGATACCTCATAGCGCAATGAATCTTACGGTGACAAAGGAAATATCCACAGATGAAAACCAGAAAGAAACTTTCTTAAAAATTCTTGGTGATGTGTGAATTCATCTCACAGAGTTACACTTATGTTTCATGGAGCAGTCCATTAACACTGTCTTTGAGGAACCTGAGAAGGGCTTCTTTGGATCACATTGAGGCCTACGTTGAAAAAGGAAATTTCATCCTTTCGAAACGAGAGAGAAGCTTTCTGAGAAACTTCTTTCTGGTCTGTGAGTTCATCTCACAGAGTTACAAACTCTGCCTCATGAAGCAGTTTGCTAACACTCTTTTCGAGGAATCTGGAAAGTGATATTTGTGAGCCCGTAGGGGCCCATGGTGAAAAAGGAAATATCCTCACATAATAACTACAGAGAAACTTTCTGAGGGATTGCTTTCTGAAGTGGTACTTCATCGCACAGAGTTCCACCTTTCCCTTCTTGGAACCGTTTGCTAACACTGTTGTCGTGGATTCTGCAAAGGTATATTTGGGCGCACATTGAGGGCTATGGTGAAAAAGGAAATATTCTCACATAATAACTAAAGAGAAGCTTTCTGAGAAACTGCATTGCCATGTGTGAATGCAAGTCACAGAGTTACACGGTTCTCTTCAGTGATCAGTTTGTTAGCACAGTTTTCTGGAAATCCGCAATTAGATACTTCATAGCGCAATGAACCTTACGGTGACACAGGAAATATCCACAGGTGAAAACTAGAAAGAAGCTTTCTTAGAAACTTCTTGGTGATGTGTGAATTCATCTCACAGAGTTACACTTATTTTTCATGGAGCAGAGCATTAACACTGTCTTTGAGGAACCTGAGAAGGGCTTCTTTGGATCACATTGAGGCCTATGCTAATAAAGGAAATTTCATCCGTTCAAAACGTGAAAGACGCTTTCTGAGAAACTTCTTACTGATCTGTGTGTTCATCTCACAGACTTATAACTTAGACTTCAGGAAGCAGTTTGCTAACACTCTTTTCGTGGAATCTGGAAAGTGATATTTGGGAGCCCATAGGGGCAAATGGTGAAAAAGGAAATATCCTCACATAATAACTACAGAGAAACTTTCTGAGAGATGGCTTTCTGATGTGTTACTTCATCACACAGAGTTCCACGCTTCCCTTCTTGGAACTGTTTGCTAACACTCTTGTCGTGGATTCTGCAAAGGTATATTTGGGAGCACATTGAGGGCTATGGTGAAAAGGGAAATATCCTCACATAATAACTAAAGAGAAGCTTTCTGAGAAACTGCATTGCCATGTGTGAATGCAACTCACAGAGTTACACGTTTCTCTTCAGTGACCAGTTTGTTAGCACAGTTTTCTGGAAATCTGCAATTAGATACTTCATAGCGCAATGAACCTTATGGTGACAAAGGAAATATCCACAGAGGAAAAACAGAAAGAAGCATTCTTAGAAACTTCTTGGTGATGTGTGAATTCGTCTCACAGAGTTACACTTATGTTTCGTGGAGCAGTCCACTAACACTGTCTTTGAGGAACCTGAGAAGGGCTTCTTTGGATCACATTGAGGATTACGCTGATAAAGGAAATTTCATACGTTCAAAACGTGAAAGAAGCTTTCTGAGAAACTACTTTCTGATCTGTGCGTTCATCTCACAGACTTATAACTTAGACTTCAGGAAGCAGTTTGCTAACACTCTTTTCGTGGAATCTGGAAAGTGATAATTGGGAGCCCATAGGGGCCCATGGTGAAAAAGGAAATATCCTCACATAATAACTAAAGAGAAGCTTTCTGAGAAACTGCATTGCCATGTGTGAATGCAACTCACAGAGTTACACGTTTCTCTTCAGTGATCAGTTTGTTAGCACAGTTTTCTGGAAATCTGCAATTAGATACTTCATAGCGTAATGAACATTACAGTGACAAAGGATATATCCGCAGATGAAAACTAGAAAGAAGGTTTCTTAGAACCTTTTTGCTGATGTGTGAATTCATCTCTCAGAGTTACACTTATGTTTCGTGGAGTAGTCCATTAACACTGTCTTTGAGGAACCTAAGAAGGGCTTCTTTGGATCACATTGATGCCTACGCTGACAAACAAAATTTCATCCGTTCAAAACGTGAAAGAAGCTTTCTGAGAAACTTCTTTCTGATCTGTGTGTTCATCCCACAGACTTATGACATAGACTTCAGGAAGCAGTTTGGTAACACACTTTTCGTGGAATCTGCAAAGTGATATTTGGGAGCCCATAGGGGACCATGGTGATAAAGGAAATATCTTCACATAATAAGTACAGAGAAACTTTCTGAAAGATTGCTTTCTGATGTGTGACTTCATCACACAGAGTTCCACCCTTCCCTTCTTGGAATCGTTTACTAACACTGTTCTCGTGGATTTTGCAAAGGTATATTTGGGAGCACATTGAGGGCTATGGTCACAAATGAAATATCTTCACATAATAACTAAAAAGAAGCTTTCTGAAAAACTGCATTGCCATGTGTGAATGCAACTCAGAGAGTTACACGTTCTCTTCCGTGATCAGTTTGTTAGCACAGTTTTCTTGAATTCCGCAATTAGATACTTCATAGCGCAATGAACCTTACGATGACACAGGAAATATCCACAGGTGAAAACTAGAAAGAAGCTTTCTTAGAAACTTCTTGGTGATGTGTGAATTCATCTCACAGAGTTACACTTATTTTTCATGGAGCAGAGCATTAACACTGTCTTTGAGGAACCTGAGAAGGGCTTCTTTGGATCACATTGAGGCCTACGCTGAAAAAGGAAATTTCATCCGTTCAAAACGAGAAAGAAGCTTTCTGAGAAACTTCTTTCTGATCTGTGAGTTCATCTCACAGACTTATAACTTAGACTTTCTGGAAGCAGTTTGCTAAAACTCTTTTCGTGGAATCTGGAAAGTGATATTTGGGATCCCATAGGGGCCCATGGTGAAAAAGGAAATATCCTCACATAATAACTACAGAGAAACTTTCTGAGCGATTGCTTTCTGATGTATTACTTCATCACACAGAGTTCCACCCTTCCCTTCTTGGAACCGTTTGCTCACAGTGTTGTCGTGGATTCTGCAAAGGTATATTTGGGAGCACATTGAGGGCTATGGTGAAAAAGGAAATATCCTCACATAATAACTAAAGAGAAGCTTTCTGAGATACTGCATTGCCATGTGTGAATGCAACTCACAGGGTTACACGTTTCTCTTCAGTGAACAGTTTGTTAGCACAGTTTTCTGGAAATCTGCAATTAGATACTTCATAGCGCAATGAACATTACAGTGACAAAGGAAATATCCACAGATGAAAACTAGAAAGAAGCTTTCTTAGAAACTTCTTGGTGCTGTGTGAATTCATCTCACAGAGTTACACTTATGTTTCGTATAGCAGTCCATTAACACTGTCTTTGAGGAAACTGAGAAGGGCTTCTTTGGATCACATTGAGGCCTACGCTGATAAAGGAAATTTCATCCGTTCAAAACGTGAAAGAAGCTTTCTGAGAAACTTCTTTCTGCTCTGTGCGTTCATTTCACACACTTATAACATACACCTCAGGAAGCAGTTTGCTAACACTCTTTTCGTGGAATATGGAAAGTGATATTTGGAACCCCTAGGTTTCCATGGTGAAAAAGGAAATATACTCACCTAATACCTACAGAGAAACTTTCTGAGAGATTGCATTCTGATGTGTTACTTCATCACACAGAGTTCCACCCTTCCCTTCTTGGAACCGTTTGCTCACACTGTTGTCGTGGATTCTGCAAAGGTATATTTGGGAGCACATGGAGGGCTATGGGTGAAAAAGGAAATATCCTCACATAATAACTAAAGAGAAGCTTTCTGAGAAACTGCATTGCCATGTGTGAATGCAACTCACAGAGTTACACGTTTCTATTCAGTGATCAGTTTGTTAGCACAGCTTTCTGGAAATCTGCAGTTAGATACTTCATAGCGCAATGAAACATTACAGTGAGAAAGGATATATCCACATATGAAAACTAGAATGAAACTTTCTTAGAACCTTTTTGGTGATGTGTGAATTCATCTCACAGAGTTACACTTATGTTTCGTGGAGTAGTACATTAACACTGTCTTTGAGGAAACTGAGAGGGGCTTCCTTGGATCACATTGAGGCCTACGCTGATAAAGGAAATTTAATCCGGTGAAATCGAGGAAGAAGCTTTGTGAGAAACTTCTTTCTGATCTGTGAGTTAATCTCACAAACTTATAACTTAGACTTCAGGAAGCAGTTTGCTAACACTCTTTTCGTGGAATCTGGAAAGTGATATTTGTGAGCCCATAGGGGCCCATGGTGAAAAAGGAAATATCTTCACATAATAACGATGGAGAAACTTTCTCAGAGATTGCTTTCTGATGTGTTACTTCATCACACAGAGTTCCACCCTTCCCTTCTTGGAACCGTTTGCTACCACTGTTGTCGTGGATTCTGCAAAGGTATATTTGGGAGCACATGGAGGGGTATGGTGAAAAAGGAAATATCCTCACATAATAACTAGAGAGAAGCTTTCTGAGAAACTGCATTGCCATGTGTGAATACAACTCACAGAGTTACACGTTTCTCTTCAGTGATCAGTTTGTTAGCACAGTTTTCTGGAAATCTGCAATTAGATACTTCATAGCGCTATGAACCTTACGGTGACAAAGGAAATATCCACAGATGAAAACTACAAAGAAACTTTCTTAGAAACTTCTTGGTAATGTGTGAATTCATCTCACAGAGTTACACTTATGTTTCGTGGAGCAGTCCATTAACACTGTTTTTGAGGAACCTGAGAAGGGCTTCCTTGGATCGCTTTGAGACCTTCGCTTATAAAGGAAATTTCATCCGTTCAAAACGTGAAAGAAGCTTTCTGAGAAACTTCTTTGTGTTCTGTGTGTTCATCTCACACACTTATAACTTAGACTTCAGGAAGCAGTTTGCTAACACACTTTTCGTGGAATCTGGAAAGTGATATTTGGGAGCCCATGGAGGCCCATGGTGAGAAAGGAAATATCCTCACATAATAACTACAGAGAAACTTTCTGAGAGATTGCTGTCTGATGTGTTACTTCATCACAAAGAGTTCCAACCTTCCCTTTTTGGAACCGTTTGCTAACACTGTTGTCATGGATTCTGCAAAGGTATATTTGGGAGCACATTGAGGTCGATGGTGAAAAAGGAAATATCCTCACATAATAACTAAAGAGAAGATTTCTGAGAAACTGCATTGCCATGTGTGAATGCAACTCACAGAGTTACACGTTTCTCTTCAGTGATCAGTTTGTTAGCACAGTTTTCTGGAAATCTGCAATTAGACACTTCATAGCGCCATGGACCTCACGGTGACAAAGGTAATATCCACAGAAGAAAACCAGAAAGAAGCTTTCTTAGAAACTTCTTGGTGATGTGTGAATTCATCTCACAGAGTTACACTTATGTTTCTTGGAGCAGTCCATTAACACTGTCTTTGAGGAATCTGAGAAGGGCTTCTTTGGATCCCATTGAGGCCTACGCTGATAAAGTAAATTTCATCCGTTCAAAACGTGAAAGAAGCTTTCTGAGAAACTTCTTTCTGATCTGTGAGTTCATCTCACAGACTTATAACTTAGACTTCAGGAAGCAGTTTGCTAACACTCTTTTCGTGGAATCTGCAAAGTGATATTTGGGAGCCCATAGGGGCCCATGGTGAAAAAGGATATATCCGCACATAATAACAACAGGGAAACTTTCTGAGAAATTGCTTTCTGATGTGTTACTTAATCACACAGAGTTCCACCCTTCCCTTCTTGGAACCCTTTGCTAACACTGTTGTCGTGGATTCTGCAAACGTATATTTGGGAGCACATTGAGGGCTATGGTGAAAACCTAAATACACTCACATAATAACTAAAGAGAAGCTTTCGAAGAAACTGCATTGCCATGTGTGAATGCAACTCACAGAGTTACACGTTTTTCTTCAGTGATCAGTTTGTTAGCACAGTTTTCTGGAAATCTGCAATTAGATACTTCATAGCGCTATGGACCTCACGGTGACAAAGGAAATATCCAAAGAAGAAAACCAGAAAGAAGCTTTCTTAGAAACTTCTTGGTGATGTGTGAATTCATCTCACAGAGTTACACTTATGTTTCGTATAGCAGTCCATTAACACTGTCTTTGAGGAACCTGAGAAGGGCTTCTTTGGATCACATTGAGGCCTACGCTGATAAAGGAAATTTCATCCGTTCAAAACGTGAAAGAAGCTTTCTGAGAAACTTCTTTCTGATCTGTGTGTTCATCTCACAGACTTATAACTTAGATTTCAGGAAGCAGTTCGCTAACACTCTTTTCGTGGAATCCGGAAAGTGATATTTGGGAGCCCATAGGGGCCCATGGTGAAAAAGGAAATATCCTCACATAATAACTACAGAGAAACTTTCTGATAGATTGCTTTCTGCTGTGTTACTTCAACACACAAGAGTTCCACACTTCCCTTCTTGGAACCGTTTGCTAACACTGTTGTCGTGGATTCCGCGAAGGTATATTTGGGAGCACATTGAGGGCTATGGTGAAAAAGGAAATATCCTCACATAATAACTAAAGAGAAGCTTTCTGAGAAACTGCATTGCCATGTGTGAATGCAACTGACAGAGTTACACGTTTCCCTTCAGTGATCAGTTTGTTAGCGCAGTTTTCTGGAAATCTGCAATTAGATACTTCATAGCGCAAT
>NC_044569.1:21918406-21948606 GCF_007565055.1 Rhinopithecus roxellana
ACAGTTGCTAACACTGTAGTCGTGGATTCTGCAAAGTAATATTTGGGAGCCCATAGGGGGCCCATGTTGAGAAAAGGTAAATATCCTCCTAAATAACTACGAAGAGAAGCTTTCTGATGTGAGGACCGTTACACAGAATTTCCACCCTTCCCTTATTGAAGAGTTTGATAAAATTGGTCGTGGATTCTGCAAGTGATATTTGAGAGGCTTCATTGAGGGCTATGGAGAAAAAGGAAATATCCTCAGAATAAAAATTGGAAAGAAGCCTTCTGAGAAACTGCATTGCCATGTGTGGAATTCAAACTCACAGAGTAACAACGTTTCTCTCAGTGATCAGTTTTGCTAACAAAGTTTTCCGGAATCTGCAAGGGGATACTAAGAAGTGAAGATGAGTAAGAAGTGAAGAAGTGAACCAAGGAATATTACAGTGACAAAGGAAATATCCTCAGAGGAAAACTAGAAAGAAACTTTCTGAGAAACTTCTTGGTGATGTGTGAAATCATCTCACAGAGTTAAACTTTTGTTTCGTGGAGCAGTCCATTAACACTGTCTTTGGGGAAGCGGAGAAGGCTTCTTTGGATCGCATTGAGCCTACGCTGATAAAGGAATATCATCAGTTCAAAACGTGAAAGAGCTTTCGAGAAACTTCTTTCTGACTGTGATTCATCTCACAGAGTTACACCTTGACCTCAGGAAGCAGTTGCTAACATCTTTTCGTGGACAGCAAAGTGATATTTGGGACCTAGTTGTGTGAAAGGAAAATCCTCAGATAAAAAGGAGAGACTTTCTGAGAGATTGCTTTTGATGTGTGACTTCATCACACGAGTTCCACCTTCCTTCTTGGAACAGTTTGCTAAAACACTGTGTTCGTGGATTCGAAAAGGGATATGTGGGAGCCCAGAGAGGCCCATGGTGTGAGAAATTGAAATATCCTCACATCATAACTATACGAGAAGCTTTCTGAGAGATTGCTTCTAATGTGTGACTTCATCACACAGAGTTCCACCCTTCCCTTCTTGGAACAGATTGCTAACACTGTTGTCGTGGATTCTGCAAAGTGATATTTCGGAATTCATTGAGGGCTCTGGTGAAAAAGGAAATATCCTCAGATCAAATCTGGAAGGAAGAATTCTGAGAAACAGCATTGCCATATGTGAATGCAACTCACAGAGTTACACCTTTCTCTTCAGTGATCAGTTTGCTAACACAGTTTTCTGGAAATCTGCAATTAGATACTACTTAGCGCAATGAAGCTTACGGTGACAAAGGAAATATCCGCAGATGCAAACTAGAAAGAAGCTTTCTTAGAAACTTCTTGGTGATGTGTGAATTCATCTCACAGAGTTTCACTTATGTTTCGTGGAGCAGTCCATTAACACTGTCTTTGAGGAAACTGAGAATGGCTTCTTTGGATCGCATTGATGCCTACGCTGATAAAGGAAATATCATCAGTTCAAAATGTGAAAGAAGCTTTCAGAGAAACTTCTTTCTGACCTGTGAATTCATCTCACAGAGTTACACCTTAGACCTCAGGAAGCAGTTTGCTAACACTCTTTTCGTGGTAGCTGCAAAGTGATATTTGGGAACAAATAGGGGGCCATGGTGAAAATGGAAACAGCCTCAGATCATAACTACAGAGAAGCTATCTGAGAGATTGCTTTCTGATGTGTGACTTCATCACACTGAGTTCCACCCTTTCCTCATGGAACAGTTTGCTAACACTCTTATAGTGGATCTGCAAAGGATATTTGGAGTCCAGGGCCCATGGTGAGAAATGAAATCCCCAGATAATAACTAGAGAGAATCTTTCTGAGAGATTCTTTCTGATTTGTGCATTCATCACACAGAGTTCCACCCTTGCCTTCCTGGAACAATTTGCTAACACTGTTTTCGTGGATTCTGCAAAGGGATATTTGGGAGCTCATTGAGCTCGGTGAAAAAGGAAATATCCTCAGATCAAAATGGAAAGAACCCTTCTGAGAAACTGCATTGCCATTTGTGAATGCAACTTAAAGAGTTACTCGTTTCTCTTCAGTGATCAGTTTGCTAACACAGTTTTCTGGAATCTGCAAGGGATCTTCTAGCGCAATGAAGTTCGGTGACAAAGGAAATATCCTCAGATGAAAACTAGAAAGAAGCTTTCTTAGAAACTTCTTGTGATGTGAATTCATCTCACAGAGTTACACTTATGTCTTGGAGCAGTACTTAACACGTCTTGAGGTCCTGAGAAGGGCTTCTTTGGATCGCATTGAGACGCTGAAAAGGAAATATCATCAGTTCAAAACGGTGAAAGAAGCTTCTGAGAAAACTTCTTTCTGATCTGTGAATCATCTCACAGATTACAACTAGACCTCAGGAAGCAGTTTGCTAACACTCTTTTCATGGAATCTGCAAAGTGATATTGGGAGCCCATTAGTAGGGCCCATGGTGAAAAAGGAATATCCTCACATAATAACTAGAGAGAAGCTTTTGAGAGATTGCTTTCTGATGTGTGACTTCATCACACAGAGTTCCACCCTTCCCTTCTTGGAACAGTTTGCTAACACTGTTGTCGTGGATTCTGCAAAGTGATATTTGGGAGCCGACTGAGGGCTATGGTGAAAAAGGAAATATCCTCAGATCAAAACTGGAAAGAAGCCTTCTGAGACACTGCATTGCCATGTGTGAATGCAACTCACAGAGTTACAACTTTCTCCTCACTGATCAGTTTGCTAATACAGTTTTCTGGAAATCTACAATTAGATATTTCTTAGCGCAATGAATCTTGCAGTGAGAAAGGAAATTACCTCAGATGAAAACTAGAAAGAAGCTTTCTTAGAAACTTCTTGGTGATGTGTGAATTCATCTCACAGAGTTACACTTATATTTCGGGGACAGTCCATTAACACTGTCTTTGAGGAACCTCAGAAGGGCTTCTTTGGATCGTATTGATTCCTACGCTGATAAAGGAAATATCATAATTTCAAAACGTGAAAGAAGCTTTCTGAGAAACTTCTTTCTGATCCGTGAATTCACCTCACAGAGTTACATTTTAGACCTCAGGAAGCAGTGTGCTAACACACTTTTCGTGGAATCTGCAAAGTGATATTAGGGAGCCCATAGGGGACCAAGGTGAAAACGGAATTATCCTCACATAATAACTAGAGAGAAGCTTTCTGAGAGATTGCTTTCTGATGTCTGACTTCATCACACAGAGTTCCACCCTTCCCTTCTTAGAACAGTTTACTAACACTGTTGTCGTGGATTCTGCAAAGTGACATTTGGGAGCTCATTGAGGGCTATGGTGAAAAAGGAAATATCCTCAGATCAAAACTGGAAAGAAGCCTTCCGAGAGACTGCATTGTCATGTGTGAATGCAACTCACAGAGTTACACGTTCCTCTTCAGTGATCTGTTTGCTAACACAGTTTTCTGGAAATCTGCAATTTTATACTGCTTAGCGCTATGAAGCCTACGGTGACAAAGGAAATATACTCAGATGAAAATTAGAAAGAAGCTTTCTTAGAAACTTCTTGGTGATGTGTGAATTCATCTCACAGAGTTACACTTATGTTTCGTGTTGCAGTCCATTAACACTCTCTTTGAGGAACCTGAGAAGGGCGTATTTGGATCGTGTAGAGGCCTACGCTGATAAAGGAAATATCATCAGTTCAAAACGTGAAAGAAGGTTTCTGAGAAAGTTCTTTCTGATCTGTGATTTCATCTCACAGAGTTAGACTTTGGACCTCAGGAAGCAGTTTGCTAACACTCTTTTCGTCGAATGTTCAAAGTGATATTTGGGACCCATAGGGGCCCATGGTGAAAAAGGAAATATCCTCAGATAATAACTAGAGAGAAGATTTCTGAGAGATTGCTTTCTGATGTCTGACTGCAACACACAGAGTTCCACGCTTCCCTTCTTCTAACAATTTGCTAACACTGTTGTCGTGGATTCTGCGAAATGATATTTTTGAGCTCCTTGAGGGCTATGGTGAAAAAGGAAATATCCTCAGATCAAAACTGGAAAGAAGCCTTCTGAGAAACTGCATTGCCATGTGTGAATGCAACTCACAGAGTTACACTTTTCTATTCAGTGATCTATTTGCTAACAAAGATTTCTGGAAATCTGCATTGGGATACTTCTTAGTGCAATGAAGCTTACGTTGACAAAGGAAATACCCTCAGAGAAAAACTAGAAAGAAGCTTTCTTAGAATCTTCTTGATGATGTGTGAATTCATCTCACAGACTTATACTTATGTTTCGTGGAGCCATCCATTAATACTGTCGTTGAGAAAACTGAGAAGGGATTCTTTGGATCGCGTTGAGGCCTACGCTGATAAAGGAAATATCATCAGTTCAAAACGTGAAAGAAGCTTTCTGAGAAACTTCTTTCTGATATGTGAATTCATCTCACAGAGTTACACCTTATTCCTCCGGAGGCAGTTTGCTAACAGTCTTTTAGTGGAATCTGCAAAGAGATATTTGGGAGTCCGTAAGGGCCCATGGTGAAAAAGGATATATCATCAGATAGTAACTAGAGAGAATCTTTCTGACAGATTTCTTTGTGATTTGTGCATTCATCACACAGAGTTCCACCCTTGCCTTGTTTGAACAGTTTTCTAACACTGTTGTCGTGGATTCCGCAAAGGGATATTTGGGAACTCATTGAGCTCTATGGTGAAAAAGGAAATATCTTCAGATCAAAACTGGAAAGAAGCCTTCTCAGAAACTACATTGCCATGTGTGAATTCAACTCACAGAGTTACAGGTTTCTCTTCAGTGATCAGTTTGCTAACACAGTTTTCTGGAAATCTGCAATGGGATACTTCTTAGCGCATTGAAGTTTATGGTGACAAAGGAAATATCCTCCGATGAAAAGTAGAGAGAAGCTTTCTTAGAAACTTCTTGGTGATGTGTGAATTCATCTCACAGAGTTACACTTATGTTTCGTGGACCAGTCCATTAACACTGTCTTTGAGGAACCTGAGAAGGGCTTCTTTGGATCGTATTGAGGTCTATGCTGATAAAGGAAATATCATCAGCTCAAAACGTGAAATAAGCTTTCTGAGAAACGTCTTTCTCATCTGTGAATTCGTCTCGCAGTGTTACAAATTAGATATCAGGAAGCAGTTTGCTAACACTCTTTTCGTGGAATCTGCAAAGTGTAATTTGGGAGCCCATAGTGTCCCATGGTGAAAAAGGAAATATCCTCAGATATTAACCAGAGAGAAGCTTTATGAGAGATTGCTTTCTGATGTGTGACTTCATCACACAGAGTTCCACCCTTTACCTCTTGGAACAATTTGCGAACAAGGTTGTCGTGGATTCCGCAAAGTGATATTTGGGAGCCCATAGGGGCCCATGGTGAAAAAGGAAATAAACTCACATAATAACTAGAGAGAAGCTTTCTGAGAGATTGTTTTCTGATGTGTGACTTCATCACACAGAGTTCCACCCTTGACTTCTTTTAACAGTTTGCTAACACTGTTATCGTGGATTCTGCAAAGTGACATTTAGGAGCTCATTGAGGGCTATGGTGAAAAATGAAATATCCTCAGATCAAAACTGGAAAGAAGCCTTCTGAGAAACTGCATTGTCATGAGTGAATGTAACTCACAGAGTTACACTTTTCTTTTCCGTGATCGGTTTCCTAACACAGTTTTCTGGAAATTTGCAATTAGATACTTCTTAGCGCAATGAAGCTTACGGTATGAATGGAAATATCCTCAGAGGAAAACCAGAAAGCAGTTTTTGTAGAAAATTATTGGTGACGTGTGAATTTATCTCACAGAGTTACACTTATGTTTCATGGAGTAGTCCATTAAGACTGTCTTTGAGGATCCTGAGAAGGGCTTCTTTGGATCGCATTGAGACCTACGCTGGTAAAGGAAATATCATCACTTCACAAGGTGAAAGAAGCTTTCTGAGAAACTTCTCTCTTATCTGTGAATTCATCTCACAGAGTTACAACTTAGACCTCAGGAAGCAGTTTGCAAACACTCTTTTCGTGGAATCTGCAAAGTGATATTTGGGAGCCCATATAGGCCCATGGTGAAAAAGGAAATATCCTCAGATCATAACTAGAGAGAAGCTTTCAGAGAGATTGCTTTCTGATGTGTGACTTCATCACACAGAGTTCCTCCCTTCCCTTCTTGGAACAGTTTGCTAACACTGTTGTCGTGGATTCTGCAAAGTGATATTTGGGAGCCCATAGTGGCCAATGGTGAAAAAGGAAATATCCTCACAAAATAACTAGAGAGAAGCTTTCTGAAAGATTGCTTTCTGATGCGTGACTTCATCACACCGAGTTCCCCCCTTCCCTTCTTGGAACATTTTGCTAAGACTGTTGTCCTGGATTCTGCAAAGTGATATTTGGGAGCTCATTGAGGGCTAAAGTGAAAAAGGAAATATCCTCAGATCAAAACTGGAAAGAAGCCTTCTGAGAAACTGCATTGCCATTTGTGAATGCGACTCACAGAGTTACACGTTTCTCTTCAGTGATCAGTTTGCTAACACAGTTTTCTGGAAATCTGCAATGGGATACTTCTTAGTGCAATGAAGCTTACGGTGACAAAGGAAACATCCTCAGATGAAAACTAGAAAGGAACTTTCTTAGAAAGTTCTTGGTTTTTGGCTTTTGCTGCCGTTGCTTTTGGTGTTTTAGATATGAAGTCCTTGCCCATGCCTATGTCCTGAATGGTACTACCTAGATTTTCTTCTAGGGTTTTTATTGTATTAGGTCTAACATTTAAGTCTCTAATCCATCTTAAATTAATCTTCGTATAAGGAGTACGGAAAGGATCCAGTTTCAGCTTTCTACTTATGGCTAGCCAATTTTCTCAGCACCATTTATTAAATAGGAATCCTTTCCCCATTTCTTGTTTCTCTCAGGTTTGTCAAAGATCAGTTGGCTGTAGATGAGTGGTATTATTTCTGAGGCCTCTGTTCTGTTCCATTGGTCTATAGCTCTGTTTGGGAACCAGTACCATGCTGTTTTGGTTACTGTAACCTTGTAGTATAGTTTGAAGTCAGGTAGCGTGACACCTCCAGCTTTGTCCTTTTGACTTAGCATTGTCTTGGCAATGCGGGCTCTTTTTTGGTTCCATATGAACTTTAAAGCAGTTTTTTCCAATTCTGTGAAGAAACTCATTGGTAGCTTGATGGGATGGCATGAAATCTATAAATAACTTTGGGCAGTATGACCATTTTCACGATATTGATTCTTCCTATCCATGAGCATGGTATGTTCTTCCATTTGTTTGTGTCCTGTTTGATTTCACTGAGCAGTGGTTTGTAGTTCTCCTTGAAGACGTCCTTTATATCCCTTGTAAGTTGGATTCCTAGGTATTTTATTCTCTTTGAAGCAATTGTGAATGGAAGTTCATTCCTGACTTGGCTCTCTGCTTGACTGTTACTGGTGTATAAGAATGCTTGTGATTTTTGCCCATTAATTTTGTATCCTGAGACTTTGCTGAAGTTGCTTATCAGCTTAAGGAGATTTTGGGCTGAGACGATGGGGTTTTCTAAATATACAATCATGTCATCTGCAAACAGGGACAATTTGACTTCTTCTTTTCCTAACTGGATACCCTTGATTTCTTTCTCTTGCCTGATTGCCCTATCCAGGACTTCCAACACTATGTTGAATAGGATTGGTGAGAGAGGGCATCCCTGTCTCTTACCAGTTTTCAAAGGGAATTTCTCCAGTTTTTGCCCATTCAGTATGATATTAGCTGTGTTTTTGTCATAAATCGCTCTTATTATTTTGAGGTACGTTCCATCAATACCGAATTTATTGAGCGTTTTTAGCATGAAGGGCTGTTGAATTTTGTCCAAAGCCTTTTCTGCATCTATTGAGATAATCATGTGGTTCTTGACTTTGGTTGTGTTTATATGCTGGATTATGTTTATTGATTTGCGAATGTTGAACCAGCCTTGCATCCCAGGGATGAAGCCCACTTGATCATGGTGGATAAGCTTTTGGGTGTGCTGCTGAATCTGTTTTGCCAGTATTTTATTGAGGATTTTTGCATCGAAGTTCTTCAGGGATATTGGTCTAAAATTCTCTTTTTTTGTTGTGTCTCTTCCAGGCTTTGGTATCAGGATGATGTTGGCCTCATAAAATGAGTTCAGGAGGATTCTCTCTTTTTCTATTGATTAGAATAGTTTCAGAAGGAATGGTACCAGCTCCTCCTTGTACCTCTGGTAGAATTCAGCTGTGAATCCATCTGGTCCTGGACTTTGTTTTTGGTGGGTAGGCGATTAATTGTTGCCTCAATTTCAGAGCCTGCTGTTGGTCTATTCAGGGATTCAACTTCTTCCCTGTTTAGTCTTGGGAGAGTGTAAGTGTCCAGGAAATTATCCATTTCTTCTACATTTTCTAGTTGATTTGCGTAGATGTTTTTATAGTATTCTCTGATGGTAGTTTGTATTTCTGTGGGGTCGTTGGTGATATCCCCTTTATCATTTTTTATTGCATCTATTGATTCCTCTCTCTTTTCTTCTTTATTCGTCTTGCTAGCGGTCTGTCAATTTTGTTGATCTTTTCAAAAAACCAACTCCTGGATTCATTGATTTTTTGGAGGGTTTTTTTGTGCCTCTATCTCCTTCAGTTCTGCTCTGATCTTAGTTATTTCTTGCCTTCTGCTAGCTTTTGAATGTGTTTGCTCTTGCCTCTCTAGTTCTTTTAATTGTGATGTTAGAGTGTCAATTTTAGATCATTCCTGCTTTCTCTTGTGGGCATTTACTGCTATAAATTTCCCTCTACACACTGCTTTAAATGTGTCCCAGAGATTCTGGTATGTTGTATCTTTGTTCTCATTGGTTTCAAAGAACATCTTTATTTCTGCCTTCATTTCGTTATGTACCCAGTAGTCATTCAGGAGTAGGTTGTTCAGTTTCCATGTAGTTGAGCGGTTTTGTTGACTTTCTTAGTCCTGAGTTCTAGTTTGATTGCACTGTGGTCTGAGAGACAGTTTGTTATAATTTCTGTGCTTTTACATTTGCTGAGGAGTGCTTTCCTTCCAATTATGTGGTCAATTTTGGAATAAGTGCGATGTGGTGCTGAGAAGAATATATATTCTGTTGATTTGGGGTGGAGAGTTCTATAGATGACTATTAGGTCCGCTTGGTGCAGAGATGAGTTCAATTCCTGGATATCCTTGTTAACCTTCTGTCTCGTTGATCTGTCTAATGTTGACAGTGGAGTGTTGAAATCTCCCATTATTATTGTATGGGAGTCTAAGTCTCTTTGTAAGTCTCTAAGGACTTGCTTTATGAATCTGGGTGCTCCTGTATTGGGTGCATATATATTTAGGATAGTTAGCTCTTCCTGTTGAATTGATCCCTTTACCATTATATAATGACCTTCTTTGTCTCTTTTCATCTTTGATGGTCTCAAGTCTGTTTTATCAGAGACTAGGATTGCAACCCCTGCTTTTTTTTGTTCTCCATTTGCTTGGTAGATCTTCCTCCATCCCTTTATTTTGAGCCTATGTATGTCTCTGCATGTGAGATGGGTCTCCTGAATACAGCAGACTGATGGGTCTTGGCTCTTTATCCAGTTTGCCAGTCTGTGTCTTTTAATTGGAGCATTTAGTCCATTTATATGTAAGGTTAATATTGTTATTTGTGAACTTGATCCTGCCATTATGATATTAACTGGTTATTTTGCTCGTTAGTTGATGCAGTTTCTTCCTAGCCTCGATGGTCTTTACATTTTGGCCTGTTTTTGCAATGGCTGGTACCGGTTGTTCCTTTCCATGTTTAGGGCTTCCTTCAGGGTCTCTTGTAAGGCAGGCCTGGTGGTGACAAAATCTCTAAGCAGTTGCTTATCTGTAAAGGATTTTATTTCTCCTTCACTGATGAAACTTAGTTTGGCTGGATATGAAATTCTGGGTTGAAAATTCTTTTCTTTAAGAACGTTGATTATTGGCCCCCACTCTCTTCTGGCTTGTAGAGTTTCTGCCGAGAGATCTGCTGTTAGTCTGATGGGCTTCCCTTTGTGGGTTACCCGATCTTTCTCTCTGGCTGCCCTTAACATTTTTTCCTTCATTTCAACTTTGGTGAATCTGGCAATTATGTGTCTTGGAGTTGCTCTTCTCGAGTAGAAGATTTTTAGTTTCTTTGCGCTGGGTACGTAATTCCTCCTTTAGCTCTGAGAAGTTTGATGGACTGAAGCCTTCTTCTCTCATCTCGTCAAAGTCATTCTCTGAACATCTTCGATCCGTTACTGGCGATGGGCTGTGCTCCTTTGCAGGGGAGATGCGCTCTTATTTTTTGAATTTCCAGCTTTTCTGCCCTGCCTTTTCCCCATCTTTGTGGTTTTATCTGTCTCTGGTCTTTGATGATGGTGACGTACTGATGGGGTTTTGGTTTAGGTGTCCTTCCTGTTTGATAGTGTTCCTTCTGACAGACTGGACCCTCAGCTGTAGGTCAGTTGGAGATTGCTTGAGGTCCACTCCAGACCCTGTTTGCCTGGGTATCAGCAGCAGAGGTTGCAGAAGATAGAATATTGCTGAACAGCTGGTGTACCTGTCTGATTCTTACTTTGGAAGCTTCCTCTCAGGGGTGTACTCCACCCTGTGAGGTGTGGGGTGTCACACTGCCCCTAGTGGGGGATGTCTCCCAGTGAGGCTACTCAGGGGTCAGTGACACACTTGAGCAGGCAGTCTGTCCGTTTTCCGATCTCTACCTCCGTGTTGGGAGATCCACTGCTCTCTTCAAAGCTGTCAGACAGAGTCCTTCGCGTCTGCTCATGCCTCTGTTGCTTCCCCTGTTGTTTTTTCAGCTGAGCCCTGCCCCCAGAGGTGGAGTCTATCGGGACTGGCAGGTTTACTTGAGCTGCTGTGAGCTCCACCAGTTCGAGCTTCCCAGCATCTTTGATTAACTATTTAAGCCTCAGCAATGGCGGGCGCCCCTCCCCCAGCCTCGCTGCTGCCTCGTGGTTAAATCTCCGCAGACTGCTGTGTTAACAATGAGGGAGGCTCCGTGGTCGTGGAACCCTCCCGGCCTTGTGAGGGATATATTCTTCTGGTGTGCCCGTTTGCTTAGAGCACGGTATTGGGGTGGGAGTTACCCGATTTTCCAGGTGTTGTGTGTCTCAGTTCCCCTGGCTAGGAAAAGGGATACCCTTCCCCCTTGTGCTTCCCAGGTGAGGCGATACCTCGCCCTGTTTCAGCTCTCGCTGGCCAGGCTGCAGCAACTGACCAGCACCGATTGTCCGGCACTCCCTAGTGAGATGACCCCAGTACCTCAGTTGAAGAGGCAGAAACCACCGGTCTTCTGTGTTGCTCGCGCGGAGAGTTGGAGACTGGAGCTGTTCCTATTCGGCCATCGTAGAAAGAAGCTTTCTTAGAAACTTCTTGGTGATGTGTGAATTCATCTCACCGAGGTACACTTATGTTTCGTGGAGCATCCAATAACACTGTCTTTGAGGAAACTGAGAAGGGCTTCTATGGATCGCATTGAGGCCTATGCTGAAAAAGGAAATATCATCAGATCAAAATTTGAAAGAAGCTTTCTGAGAAACTTCTTTCTGATATGTGAATTCTCCTCAGAGAGTTACAACTTAGACCTCAGGAGAAGTTTGCTAACAATCTTTTCATGGAATCTGGAAACTGATATTTGGTAGCCCATCGGGGCCCATGGTGAAAAGCCAAATATCCTCAGATAATAACTAGAGAGAAGCTTTCTGAGAGATTGCTTTCTGATGTGTGTACTGAGAAATTTCTTTCTGATATGTGAATTCATCTCACAGAGTTACACCTTAGAACTCAGGAAGCAGTTACCTAACACTCTTTTCGTATAATCTGCAAAGTGATATTTGGGAGCCCATAGGGGCCCATGGTGAAAAAGGAAATATCCTCAAATAGTAACTAGAGAGAAGCTTTCTGAGGGATTGCTTTCTGATGTGTGAATTCATCACACAGGGTTCCACCTTTCCCTTCTTGGAACAGTTTGCTGACATTGTTGTCTTGGATTCTACAAAGTGATATTTGGGAGCTCATTGATGTCTATGGTGAAAAAGGAAATATCCTCAGATCAAAACTGGAAAGAAGCCTTCTGAGAAACTGCATTTCCATGTGTGAATGCAACTCACAGAGTTACACGTTTCTCTTCAGTGATCAGTTTGCTAACACAGTTTTCTGGAAATCTGCAATGGGATACTTCTTAGCGCAATGAAGCTAACGATGACAAAGAAATGTCCTCAGATGAAAACTAGACAGAAGCTTTCTAAGAAACTTCTTGGTGATGTGTGAATTCATCTCACAGAGTTACAATTATATTTCCTGGAGCAGTCCGTTAACACTGTCTTTGAGGAACCTGAGAAGGGCTTCTTTGGATCGTATTGAGGCCTACACTGATAACGGAAATATCATCAGTTCAAAACGTTAAAGAAACTTTCTGAGAATATTCTTTCTGTTCTGTGAATTCATTTCACAGAGTTACAACTTAGAACTCAGGAAGCAGTTTCCTAACACTCTTTTCGTGGAATCTGCAAAGTGATATTTGGGAGCCCATAGGGGCCCATGGTGAAAAAGGAAATATCCTCAAATAATAACTAGAGGGAAGCTTTCGATGAGATTGCTTTCTGATGTGTGACTTCATCACACAGTTGCACGTTTTCCTTCTTGGAACAGTTTGCTAACACTGTTGTCGTGGATTCTGCAAAGTGATATTTGGGAACCCATAGAGGCCCATGGTGAAAAGGAAATGTCCTCACATAATAACTAGACAGAAGCTTTCTGAGAGTTTGCTTTCTGATGTGTGACTTCATCACACAGAGTTCCACCCTTCCCTTCTTAGGACAGTTTGCTAACACTGTTGTCGTGGATTCTGCAAAGTGATATTTGGGAGCTCAGTGAGGTCTATGGTGAAAAAGGAAATATCCTCAGATCAAAACTGGAAGAAGCCTTCTGAGAAACCACATTGCCATGTGTGAATGCAACTCACAGAGTTACACGTTTCTCCTCAGTGATCAGTTTGCTAACACAGTTTTGTGGAAATCTGCAGGGGAATACCTCTTAGTGCAATAAAGCTTACGGTGAGAGGGGAAATATCCTCAGATGAAAACCTGAAAGACGCGTTCTTAGAAACTTCTTCGTGATGTGTGAAATCATCTCACAGAGTTACACTTATGTTTTGTGGAGCAGTCCATTAACACTGTTTTTGAGGAACATGAGAAGGGCTTCTTTGGATCATATGGAGGCCTACGCTGGTAAAGGAGATACCATCAGCACAAAGCGTGAAAGAAGCGTTCTGAGAAATTTCTTTCTGAGCTGTGAATTCATCTCACAGTGTTACAACTTATATCCCAGGAAGTAATTTGCTAACAGTCTTTTCGAGGAATCTGCAAAGTGGTATTTGGGAGCCCATAGGGGCCCACGGTGGAAAAGGAATTATCTTCAGATAATAACTAGAGAGAAGCTTTCTGAGAGATTGCTTTCTGATGTGTGACTTCATCACACAGAATTCCATCCTTCCGTTCTTGGAACAGTTTCATAACACTGTTGTCGTGGATTCTGCAAAGTGATATTTGGGAGCCCATAGGGGCCCATGGTGAAAAAGGAAATATCCTCACATAATAACTAGAGTGAAGCTTTCAGAGAGATTGCTTTCTGATGTGTGACCGCATCACACAGAGTTCCACATTTCCCTTCTAGGAACAGTTTGCTAACACTGTTGTCGTGGATTCTGCAACGTGATATTTGGGAGCTCTTTGAGGGCTATGGTGAAAAAGTAAATATCCTCAGATTAAAACTGGAAGGAAGCCTTCTGAGAAAATGCATTGCCATTGCAAATTCAACTCACAGAATTACACGTTCCTCTTCAGTGATCAGTTTGCTAACATAGTTTTCTGGAAATCTGCAATGGGATACTTCTTAGCGCAATGAAGCTTCTGGTGACAAAGGAAATATCCTCAGATGAAAACTAGAAAGAAGCTTTCTTAGAAACTTCTTGGTGATGTGTGAATTCATCTCACAGACTTACACTAATGTTTCGTGGAGCAGTCCATTAACACTGTCTTTTAGCAACCTGAGAAGGGCTTCTTCGGATCGTATAGAGGCCTATGCTGATAGAGGAAATATCATCAGTTCAAAAAGTGAAAGAAGATTTCTGAGAAATTTCTTTCTGATCGGTGAACTCATCTCACAGAGTTACAACTTTGAGCTCAGGAAGCAGTTTGCTAACACTCTTTTCGTGGAATCTGCAAAGTGATATTTGGGAGCCCATAGGGGCCCATGGTGAAAAAGGAAATATCCTCACATAATAACTAGAGAGAAGCTTTCTGAGAGATTGCTTTCTGATGTGTGACTTCATCACACCGAGTTCCACCCTTCCCTTCTTGGAACAGTTTGCTAACACTGTTTCATGGATTCTGCAAAGTGATATTTGGGAGCTCATTGAGAGCTACGATGAAAAAGTAATTATCCTCAGATCAAAACTGGAAAGAAGCCCTCTGAGAAACTGCATTGCCATGCATGAATGCAACTCACAGAGTTACAGTTTCTCTTCAGTGATAAGTTTGCTAACACAGTTTTCTGGAAACCTGCAATTAGATAGTTCTTAGCCCATGGAAGCTTATGGTGACAACAGAAACATCCTCAGATGAAAACTAGAAAGAAGCTTTCTTAGAAACTTCTTGGTGATGTGTGAATTCATCTCACAGAGTTACACTTATGTTTCATGCAGCAGTCCCTTAACACTGTCTTTGAGGAACCTGAGAAGGGCTACTTTGGATCGCTTTGAGGCCTACGCTGATAAAGGAAATATCATCAGTTCAAAACCTGAAAGAAGATTTCTGAGAAACTTCTTTCTGATCTGTGAGTTCATCTCACAGAGTTACACTTTAGCCCTCAGGAAGCAGTTTGCTAACACTCTTTTCGTGGAATCTGCAAAGTGATATTTGGGAGCCCATAGGGGCCCATGGAGAAAAAGGAAATAACCGCAGATCATAACTAGAGAGAAGCTTTCTGATAGATTGCTTTCTGATGTGTGACTTCGTCACACAGCGTTCCCCCCTTCCTCCTTGGAGCAGTTTTCTAACACTGTTGTCGTGGATTCTGCAAAGTGATATTGGGGAGCTCATTGAGGGCTATGGTGAAAAAGGAAATATGCTCAGAACAAAACTGGAAAGAAGCCTTCTGAGAAACTGCATTGCCATCTGTGAGTGCAACTCACAGAGTTACACGTTTCTCTTAGTGATCAGTTTGCTAACAAAGTTTTCTGGAAATCTTTTTTTTTTTCTACTTCTTTTATTTTTATTTATTTTTTTATTATACTTTAAGTTCTAGGGTACATGTGCATAACGTGCAGGTGTGTTACATATGTATACTTATGCCATGCTGGTGTGCTGCACCCATAAACTCGTCAGCACCCATCAATTCATCATTTATACCATGTGTAACTCCCCAATGCAATCCCTCTCTCCTCCCGCCTCCAAATGATAGGCCGCAATGGGATACTTCTTAGCTCAATGAAGTTTATGGTGACAAAGGAAAGATCCTCAGATGAAAACCACAAAGAAGCTTTCTCAGAAACTTCTTGGTGATGTGTGAATTCATCTCACAGAGTTACACTTACTTTTCATGGAGCAGTAAATTAACACTGTCTTTGAAGAACCTGAGAAGGGCTTCTTTGGATCGCATTGAGGCCTACGCTGATAAAGGAAACATCATCAGTTCAAAACTTGAAAGAAGCTTTCTGAGAAACGCCTTTTTGATCTGTGAATTCATCTCACAGAGTTACAACTTAGACCTCAGGAAGCAGTTTGCTAACACTCTTTTCGTGGAACATGCAAAGTAATATTTGGGAGCCCATAGAGGTCCACGATGAAAAAGGAAATATCCTCACATAATAACTAGAGAGAAGCTTTCTCAGAGATTGCTTTCTGTTGTGTAACTTCATCACATGGAGTTACACCCTTCCCTTCCTGGAACAGTTTGCTGACACTGTTGTCGAGGATTCCGCAAAGTGATATTTGGGAGCTCATTGAGGACTATGGTCAAATAGGAAATATCCTCAGATCAAAACCGGAAAGAAGCCTTCGGAGAAATTGCATTGCCATGTGTGAATACAACTCACAGAGTTACAAGTTTCTCTTCAGTGATCAGTTTGCTAACAAAGTTTTCTGGAAATCTGCAAGGGGATATTTCTTAGCGCAATGAAGCTTACGGTGACAAAGGAAATTTCCTCTGATGAAAACTGGATAGAAGCTTTCGTAGAAACTTCTTGGTGATGTATGAATTCATCTCACAGAGTTACACTTATGTTTCGTGGAGTAGTCCATTAACACGGGCTTTGAAAACCTGAGAAGGGCTTCTTTGGATCTCATTGAAGCCTAAGCTGATAAAGGAAATATCATCAGTTCAAAACGTGAAGGAAGCTTTCTGAGAAACTTCTTTCTGATCTGTGAATTCATCTCACAGAGTTACAACTTAAACCTCAGGAAGCAGTTTGCTAACACTCTTTTCGTGGAATCTGCATAGTGGTATTTGGGAGCCCTTATGGGCCCATGGTGAAAAAGGAAATATCCTCAGAAATTAACTAGAGAGAAGCTTTATGAGAGATTGTTTTTTTGTGTGTTACTTCATCACACAGAGTTCCACCCTTCCATTCTTAGAACCGTTAGCTAACACTGTTGTCGTGGATTCTGCAAAGTGATATTTGGCAGCCCAAAGGGTCCGTGGTGGAAAAGGAAATATCCTCAGATATTAACTAGAGAGAAGCTTTCTGAGAGATTGCTTAATGATGTGTGACATCATAACATAGAGTTCCACCCTTCTCTTCTTGGAACACTTTGCTAACACTTTTGTCGTGGATTCTGCAAATTGATATATGGTAGCCCATAGGGGCCCATGGTGAAAAAGGAAATATCCTCACATAATAACTAGAGAGAAGCTTTCTGAGAGATTGCTTTCTGATGTGTGACTTCATTACACAGAGTTCCACCCATCCTTTCAACGAATAGTTTGCTAACACTGTTGTCGTGGATTCTGCAAAGTGATATTTGGTAGCTCATTGAGGGCTTATAGTGAAAAAGGATATATCCTCAGGATCAAAACTTGAAAGGAATCCTTCTGAGAAACTGCATTTACCATGTGTGAATGCAACTCACAGAGTTACACGTTTCTCTTCAATGATTAGTTAGCTAACACAGTTTCCTGGAAATCTGCATTTAGATAGTTCTTAGCGTAATGAAGCTTAGGTTGACAAAGGAAATATCCTAAGATGAAAACTAGAAAGAAGCTTTCATAGAAACTTCTTAGTGATGTGTGAATTCATCTCACAGTGTTACACCTTAGACCTCAGGAAGCAGTTTGCTAACCCTCTTTTCTTGGAATCTACAAAGTGATATTTGGGAGCCCATGGGGCCCATGGTGAAATAGGAAATATCCTCACACAATAACTAGAGACAGTCTTTCTGAGAGATTGGTTTCTGATGTCTTACTTCAACACACTGAGATCCATGCTTCCCTTCATGGAACAGTTTGCAAACACTGTTTTCGTGGATTCTGCAAAGTGATATTTGGGAGCTCTTTGAGGGCTATGGTGAAAAAGGAAATATCTTCAGATCAAAACTGGAAAGAAGCCTTCTGAGAAACTGCACTGCCATTTGTGAATGCAACTCACAGAGTTACACGTTTCTCTTCAGTGATCAGTTTGGCTAACACATTTTCTGGAAATCTGGCAATGGATTACTACTTATCTGCAATGAAGCTTACGGTGACAAAGGAAATATCCTCAGATGAAAAATAGAAAGAAGGTTTCCCTAGAAACTTCTTGGTGATGTGTGAATTCATATCACAGTGTTACACTTATGTTTCTAGGAGCAGTCCATTAACACTGTCTTTGAGGAACCTGAGAAGGGCTTCTTCGGATCATATTGAGGGCTACGCTGATAAAGGAAATATCATCAGGTTCGAAACATGTGATAGAAGCTTTATGGGAAACTTCTTCTGAATCTGTGAATTCATCCTCACAGAGTTACAACTTAGACCTCAGGAATCAGTTTGCTAGACACTGTTTCGATGGAATCTGCAAAGTGATATTTGGGAGCCCATAGGGGCCCATGGTGAAAAGTAAATATCCTCAAATAATAATTAGAGGGAAGCTTTTTATGAGATTGCTTTCTGATGTGTGACTTCATCACACAGAGTTCCACGTTTTCCTTCTTGGAACAGTTTGCTAACACTGTTGTCGTGGATTCTGCAAAGTGATATTTGGGAGCCCCTAGGGGCCCATGGTGAAAAAGGAAATATCCTCACATAATAAGTAGAGAGAAGCTTTCTGAGACATTGCCTTCTGATGTGTGACTTCATCACACAGAGTTCCACTCTTCCCTTCTTGGAACAGTTTGCTAACACTGTTGTCGTTGATCCTGCAAAGCGATATTTGGGAGCTCATTGTGTTCTATGGTGAAAAGAGAAATATCCTCAGATCAAAACTGGAAAGAAACCTTCTGATAAACCGCATTGCCATGTGTGAATGCAACTCACAGAATTACACGTTTCTCCTCAGTGATCAGTTTGCTAACACAGTTTTGTGGAAATCGGCAGGGGTATACCTCTTAGCGCAAAGAAATTACGGTGAGAGAGGAAATATCCTCTGATGAAAACTAGAAAGAAGCATTCTTAGAAACTTCTTCGTGATGTGTGAAATCATCTCACAGAGTTCCACTTATGTTTCGTGGAGCAGTCCGTTAACACTGTTTTTGAGGAACATGAGAAGGGCTTCTTTGGATCGTACTGAGGCCTATGCTGGTAAAGGAGATACCATCAGTGCAAAGAGTGAAAGAAGCTTTCTGAGAAATTTCTTTCTGAGCTGTGAATTCATCTCACAGAGTTACAACTTCTACCCCAGGAAGCATTTTGCTAACACTCTTTTCGAGGAATCTGCAAAGTGTTATTTGGGAGTCCGTAGGGGCCCATGGTGAAAAAGGAAATATCCTCACATAATAACTGGAAAGAAGCTTTCTGAGAGATTGCTTTCTGATGTGTGCTTCATCACACTTAGTTCCACCCTTTCCTTCTTGAAACAGTTTGCTGACACTGTTGTCGTGTATACTTCCAAGTGATATTTGGGAGCCCATAGGGGCCAACGGTGAAAAAGGAAGTATCCTCACGTAATAACTAGAGAGAAACTTTCTGAGAGATTGCTTTCTGATGTGTGACTTCAACACACAGAGTCCCACTCTTCCCTCCTTGGAACAGTTTTCTAACACTGTTGTCGTGGATTCTGCAAAGTGATATTTGGGAGCTCATTGAACTCTATGGTGAAAAAGGAAATATCGTCAGATGAAAACTGGAAAGAAGCCTTCTGAGAAACTGCATTGCCATGTGTGAATTCAACTCACAGTGTTACACGTTTCTCTTCAGTGATCAGTTTGCTAACACAGTTTTTGAAAATCTACAATTGGATACTTCCTAGCGCAATGAAGCTTATGGTGACAAAGGAATTATCCACAGATGAAAACTAGAAAGAAGCTTTCTTAGAAAATTCTTGGTGATATGTGAATTCATCTCACGGAGTTACACTTATGTTTCGTGGAGCAGTCCATTAACACTGTCTTTGAGGAACCTGAGAAGGGCTTCTTTGGATCGCATTGAGGCCTACACTGATAAAGGAAATATCATCAGTTCAAAATGTGAAAGAAGCTTTCTGAGAAACTTCTTCCTGATGTGTGAATTCATCTCACAGGTTTTCACCTTAGACCTCAGGAAGCAGACTGCTAACACTTTTCGTGGATTCTGCAAATTGATGTTTGGGAGCCCATAGGGGCCCAGGGTGAAAAAGGAAATATCCTCACATAATAACTATACAGAAGCTTTCTAAGGGATTGCTTTCTAATGTGTGACTTCATCACTAAGAGTTCCAACCTTCACTTCTTGGAACAGTTTGCTAACACTGTTGTCGTGGATTCTCAAAGCGATATTTGGGAGACAATAGGGTCCCATGGTAAAAAAGGACATATCCTCACATTATAACTATAGAGAAGCTTTCTGAGAGATTGCTTGCTGATGTGTGACTTCATCACACAGAGTTCCACCCTTCCCTTCTTGGAACAGTTTGCTAACACTGTTGTCGTGGATTCTGCAAAGTGATATTTGGGCGCTCATTGAGGGCTATGGTGAAAAAGGAAATATCCTCAGATCAAAACCAGAAAGAAGCCTTCTGAGAAATTGCTTTGACATGCGTGAAGGCAACTCACAGAGTTACACGATTCTCTTCAGTGATCATTTTGCTATCACAGTATTCTAGAAATCTGCAATTAGATACTTCTTAGCGCAATGAAGCTTACGGTGACAAAGGAAATACCCTCAGATGAAAACTAGAAAGAAACTTTTGTAGAAACTTCTTGGTGATGTGGAATACATCTCACAGAGTTACACTTATGTTTCTTGGAGCAGTCCATTAATACTGTCTTTTAGGAACCTGAGAAGGGCTTCTTTGGATCATATTTAGGGTTACGCTGATACAGGAAATATCGTCATTTCAAAACGTGAAAGAATCTTTCTGAGAACCTTCTTTCTGTTCTGTGAATTCATCTCACAGAGTTACAACTTAGACCTCAGGAAGCAGTTTCCTAACACTCTTTTCGTGGAATCTGCAAAGTGATATTTGGGAGCCCTTAGGTACCCATGGTGAAAAAAGAAATATCCTCAGATAATAACTAGAGAGAATCTTTCAAAGATTTTGCTTTCTGATGTGTGACTTCATCACACAGAGTTCCACCCTTCTCCTCTTGGAACAGTTTGGTAACACTGTTGTCATGGATTCTGCAAAGTGATATGTGGGATTACATTGGTGCCATGGTGAAAAATGAAATATCCTCAGATCAAAACAGGAAAGAAGCCTCCTGAGAAACTGCATTGCCATGTGTGAATGCAACTGACACACTTACACGTTTCTCTTCAGTGATCAGTTTGCTAACACAGTTTTCTGGAAATCTGCAATGGGATACTTGTATCTGCAGTGAAGCTTACGGTGACAAAGGAAATAGACTCAGATGAAAATTGGAAAGAAGTTTTGTTAGAAACTTCTTGGTGGTGCGTGAATTCATCTCACATAGTTACACTTATGCTTCGTGGAGCAGTCCATTAACACTGTCTTTGAGGAACCTGAGAAGGGCTTCTTTGGATCGCATTGAGGCCTACGCTGATAAAGGGAAATATCATCAGTTCAAAACCTGAAGGGACCTTTCTGGAAATTTCTTTCTAATCTCTGAATTCATCTCACAGGTTACACCTTCGACCCAGGAAGCAGTTTGGTAACACTCTTTCGTGGAATCTGCAAAGTGATTTTGCCCCTAGGGGCCCATGGTGAAAAAGGAAATATCCTCACATAATAAGTAGAGAGAAGCTTTCTGAGACATTGCCTTCTGATGTGTGACTTCATCACACAGAGTTCCACCCTTCCCTTCTTGGAACAGTTTTGCTAACACTGTTGTCGTTGATCCTGCAAAGCGTATTTGGGAGCTCATTGTGTTCTATGGTGAAAAGGAAATATCCTCAGATCAAAACTGGAAAGAAACCTTCTGATAAACCGCATTGCCATGTGTGAATGCAACTCACAGAATTACACGTTTCTCCTCAGTGATCAGTTTGCTAACACAGTTTTGTGGAAATCGGCAGGGGTATACCTCTTAGCGCAAAGAAGCTTACGGTGAGAGAGGAAATATCCTCTGATGAAAACTAGAAAGAAGCATTCTTAGAAACTTCTTCGTGATGTGTGAAATCATCTCACAGAGTTCCACTTATGTTTCGTGGAGCAGTCCCGTTAACACTGTTTTGAGGAACATGAGAAGGGCTTCTTTGGATCGTACTGAGGCCTATGCTGGTAAAGGAGATACCAATCAGGTGCAAAGATGAAAGAAGCTTTCTGAGAAATTTCTTTCTGAGCTGTGAATTCATCTCACAGAGTTACAACTTATACCCCAGGAAGCATGTTTGCTAACACTCTTTTCGAGGAATCTGCAAAGTGTTATTTGGGAATTCCGGTAGGGGCAATGGTGAAAAGGAAATATCCTCACATAATAACTGGAAAGAAGCTTTCTGAGAGGATTGCTTTCTGATGTGTGACTTCACCACATAGTTCCACCTTTCCTTCTTGGAACAGTTGCTGACATGTGTCGTGGATACTCCAAGTGATATTTGGAGCCCATAGGGGCCAACGGTGAAAAAGGAATATCCTCACGTAATAACTAGAGAGAAACTTTCGGAGAGATTGCTTTCTGATGTGTGACTTCAACACACAGAGTCCCACTCTTCCCTCCTTGGAACAGTTTTCTAACACTGTTGTCGTGGATTCTGCAAAGTGATATTTGGGAGCTCATTGAACTCTATGGTGAAAAAGGAAATATCGTCAGATGAAAACTGGAAAGAAGCCTTCTGAGAAACTGCATTGCCATGTGTGAATTCAACTCACAGTGTTACACGTTTCTCTTCAGTGATCAGTTTGCTAACACAGTTTTTGAAATCTGCAATGGATACTTCCTAGCGCAATGAAGCTTATGGTGACAAAGGAATTATCCACAGATGAAAACTAGAAAGAAGCTTTCTTAGAAAATTCTTGGTGATATGTGAATTCATCTCACAGAGTTACACTTATGTTTCGTGGAGCAATCCATTAACACTGTCTTTGAGGAACCTGAGAAGGGCTTCTTTGGATCGCATAGAAGCCTGCGGTGATAAAGAAAATATCAACAGTTCAAAACATGAAAGAAGCTTTCTTAGAAACTTCTTTCTGGTCTGTGAATTCATCTCACAGAGTTACAGCTTAGACCTCAGGAAGGAGTTTGCTAACAGTCTTTTCGTGGAATCTGCAAAGTTTATTTGGTAGCCCATAGGGGCCCATGGTGGAAAAGGAAATATCCTCGCATAATAACTAGAGAGAAGCTTTCTGAGAGATTGCTTTGTGATGTGTGACTTCATCACACAGAGTTCCACCCTTCCCTTCTTGTAACGTTTTGCTAACACTGTTGTCGTAGATTCTGCAAAGTGATATTTGGGAACCCAAAAGGGAACATTGTGAAAATGGAAATATCCTCACATAATAACTAGAGAGAAGCTATCTGAGAGATTGCCTTCTGATGTGTGACTTCATCACACACTGTTCCACACTTCCCTTCTTGGAACAGTTTGCTAACACTGTTGTCGTGGATTCTGCAAAGGGATATTTGGGAGTTCATTGAGGGCTATGGTGAAAAAGGAAATATCCTCAGATCAAAACCTGAAAGAAGCCTTCTGAGAAACTGCATTTGACATGCTGTGAATGCAACTCACAGAGTTACACGTCCCACTTCAGTGATCAGTTGGCTAACAAAGTTTACTGGAAATCTGCAAAGGGATACTTCTTAGCGCAATGAAGCTTACGGTGACAAAGGAAATACCGTCAAATGAAAACTAGAAAGAAGATTTCTTTGAAACTTTTTGGTGATTTGTGAATCCATCTCACAGAGTTACACGTTTTTTTTTTTTTGCGGAACAGTCCATTAACACTCTCTTTGAAGAACCTGAGAAGGGTTTCTTTGGATCGTAACGAGGCCTACGCTGATAAAGGAAATATAATCAGTTCAAAACGTGAAAGGAGCTTTCTGAGAAGCTTCTTTCTGAACTGTGAATTCATCTCTCAGAGTTACAACTTGGACCTCAGGAAGCAGTTTGCAAACACTCTTTTCGGGGAACTTGCGAAGTGATATTTGGGAGCCTACAGTGGCCCATGGTGAAAAAGGAAATATCCTTAGATAAAAACTAGAGAGAAGCTTTCTGAGACATTGCTTTCTGATATGTGACTTCATCACACAGAGTTCCACCCTTCCCTACTTGGAGCAGTTTGCTAACACTCTTGTTGTGGTTTCTGCAAAGTGATATTTGGGAGCTCATTGAGGGCTATGGTGAAGAAGGAAATATCTTCAGATCAAAACTGGAAAGAAGCCTTCTGAGAAACTGAATTGCCATGTGTGAATGCAAGTCACAGAATTACACGTTTCACTTCCGTAGTCAGATTGCTAACACAGTTGTCTGGAAATCTGCAATTAGAAACTTCTTAGTGCAATGAAGGTTATGGTGACAAAGGAAATATCCTGAGATGAAAACTAGAAAGATGCTTTCTTAGATACTGCTTGGTGATGTGTGAAATCATCTCACAGAGTTACACTTGTGTTTCGTGGAGCTGTCCTTTAACACTGTCTTTGAGGAAAATGAGAAAGCTTCTTTGGATCGTTTTGGGGCCTACGCTGATAAAGGAAATATCATCAGTTCAAAACCTGAAGGGACCTTTCTGAGAAATTTCTTTCTAATCTCTGAATTCATCTCACAGAGTTACACCTTAGACCTCAGGAAGCAGTTTGGTAACACTCTTTTCGTGGAATCTGCAAAGTGATATTTGGGAGCCCATAGGGGTCCATGGTGAAAAAGTAAATATCCTCACATAATAAGTAGAGAGAAGCTTTGTGAGAGATTGCTTTCTGATGTGTGACTTCATCACACAGAGTTCCACCCGTCCCTTCTTGGAACAGTTTGCTAACACCGTTGTCGCGGATTCTGCAGAGTGATATTTGGGAGCCCAAAGAGGCCCATGGTGAAAAATGAAATCTCTTCATATAATAACAAGAGAGAAGGTTTCTGAGAGATTGCTTTCTGATGTGTGACTTCATCACACAGAGTTCCACCCTTCCCTTTTTGGAACAGTTTGCTAACACTGTTGTCGTGGACTCTGCAAAGTGATATTTGGGAGCTCAATGAGGGCTATGGTGAAAAAGGAAATATCCTCAGATCAAAACTGGAAAGAAGCCTTCTGAGAAACTTCATTGCCATGTGTGAATGCAACTCACAAAGTTACTCTTTTCTCTTCAGGGATCAGTTTGCTAACAAAGTTTCTGGAAATCGGCAATGGGATACTTCTAAGCGCAATAAAGCTTACAGTGACAAGGAAATATCCTCAGAGGAAAACTACAAAGAAGCTTTCTTAGAAAATTCTTGGTGATGTGTGAATTCCTCTCTCAGAGTTACACTTACGTTTCGTAGAGCAGTCCATTAACACTGACGTTGAGGAACCTGAGAAAGGCTTCTTTGGAACGCATTGAGGCCTACGCTGATAAAGGAAATATCATCAGTTCAAAACGTGAAAGAAGCTTTCTGGGAAACGTGTTTCTGATCTCTGAATTCATCTCACAGAGTTACATCTTAGACCTCAGGAAGCAGTGTGCTAACCCTCTTTTCGTGGAATCTCCAAAGTGATATGTGGGAACCCATAGGGGCCCAAGGAGTAAAAGGAAATATCCACACATAACAACTAGAGAGAAGTTTTCTGAGAGATTGCTTTCTGATATGTCACTTCATCACACAGAGTTCCACGCTTCCCTTCTTGGAACAGTTTGCTAACACTGTTGTCCTGGATACTGCAAATGATATTTGGGAGCCCGTAGGGGCCCAGGGTGAAAAAGCAAGTATCCCCACATAAAAACAAGAGAGAAGCTATCTGAGAGATTGCTTTCTGATGTGTGACTTCATCACACAGAGTTCCACCCTTCCCTTCTTGGAACAGTTTGCTAACACTGTTGTCGTGGATTCTGCAAAGTGATATTTGGGAGCTCATTGAGGGCTATGGTGAAAAAGGATATATCCTCAGATCAAAACTGGAAAGAAGCCTTCTGAGAAACTGCATTGCCATGTGTGAATGCAACTCACAGAGTTACACGTTTCTCTTCAATGATCAGTTTGTTAACACAGTTTTCTGGAAATCTGCAATTAGATACTTCATAGCGCAATGAAGCTTACGGTGACAAAGGAAATATCCTTAGATGAAAACTAGAAAGAAGCTTTCTTAGAAACTTCTTGGTGATGTGTGAATTCATCTCACAGAGTTACACTTATGTTTCGAGGAGCAGTCCATTAACACTGTCTTTTAGGAACCTGAGAAGGGCTTCTTTGGATCGCATTGAGGCCTATGCTGATAAAGGAAATTTCATCAGTTCAAAACGTGAAAGAATCTTTCTGAGAATCTTCTTTCTGATCACTAAGTTCATCTCACGGACTTACAACGTAGACCTCAGGAAGCACTTTGCGAACTCTCATTTCGTGGAAACTGCAAAGGGATATTTGGGAGCCATAGGGGCCCATGGTGAAAAAGGAAATATCGTCACATAATAACAAGAGAGAAGCTTTCTGAGAGATTGCTTTCTGATGTGTGACTTCATCACAAAGAGTTCCACCATTGCCTTCTTGGAACAGTTTGACAACACTGTTGACGTGGATTCTGCAAAGTGATATTTGGGAGCCCTTAGGGGCCCATGATGAAAAAGGAAGTATCCTCACAAAAAAACTAGAGAGAATCTTTCTTAGATATTGCTTTCTGATATGTGAATTCATCACACAGATTTCCACCCTTCCCTTCCTGAAACAGTTTGCTAACACTGTTGTCGTGGATTCTGCAAAGTGATATTTTGGAGCTCATTCAGGGCTATGGTGAAAAAGGAAATATGCTCACATTAAAACTGTAAAGAAGCCTTCTGTGAAGCTGCATTGCCATGTGTGAATGCAACTCACAGAGTTGCACGTTTCTCTTCAGTGATCAGTTCGTTACCACAATTCTGGAAATCTGCAATTACATACTCTTAGCGAAATGTAGCTTACGTTGACAAAGGAAATATCCTCAGATGCAAACTAGAAAGAAACTTTCTTAGAAACTTCTAGGTAACGTGTGAATTCATCTCACAGAGTTACACTTATGTTTCGTGGAGCAGTCCATTAACACTGTCGTTGAGGAACCTGAGAAGGGATTCTTTGGATCGCATTGAGGCCTATGCTGATAAAGAAATTTCATCAGTTCAAAACGTGAAAGAAGCTTTCTGAGAAACTTCTTTCTGATCAGTGAGTTCATCTCACAGACTTACAACTTAGACCTCAGGAAGCATTTTGCCAAAACTCTTTTAGTGGAAACTGCAAAGTGATATTTGGGAGCCCATAGGGGCGCATGGTGAAAAAGGAAGTATCCTCACATATAAACTAGAGAGAAGGTTTCTGAGAGATTACTTTCTGATATGTGACTTCATCACACAGAGTTCCACCCTTCCCTTCTTGGAACAGTTTGCTAACACTGTTGTCGTGGATTCTGCAAAGTGATATTTGGGAACCCATAGGGGCCCATGGTGAAAAAGGAAGTATCCTCACATAAAAACTAGAGAGAAGCTTTCTGCGAGATTGCTTTCTGATATGTGATTTCATCACACAGAGTTCCACCCGTTCCTTCTTGGAACAGTTTGCTAACACTGTTGTCATGGATTCCGCAAAGTGATATTTGGGAGCTCATTGGGGGCTAACGTGAAAAAGGAAACATCCTCAGATTTAAACTGGAAAGAATCTTTCTGAGAAACTGCATTGCCATGTGTGAACGCAACTCACAGGGTTACACGTTTCTCTTCAGTGATCAGTTTGTTAACACAGTTTTCTGGAAATCTGCAATTAGATACTTCATAGCGCAATGAAGCTTATGGTGACAAAGGAAATATCCTCAGGTGAAAACTAGAAATAAGCTTTCTTAGAAACTTCTAGGTAATGTGTGAATTCATCTCAGAGAGTTACACTTATGTTTCGTGGAGCAGTCCGTTAACACTGTCTTTGAGGAACTTGAGAAGGGCTTCTTTGGATCGCATTGAGGCCTACACTGATAAAGGAAATTTCATCAGTTCAAAACGTGAAAGAAGGTTTCTGAGAAACTTCTTTCTGATCAGTGAGTTCATCTCGCAGACTTACAACTTAGACCTCAGGAAGCAGTTTGCTAAAACTCTTTTCGTGGAAACTGCAAAGTGATATTTGGGACCCCATAGGGGTCCATGGTGAAAAAGGAAGTATCCTCACATAAAAACTAGACAGAATCTTTCTGAGAGATTGCTTTCTGATGTGTGACTTCATCACACAGGGTTCCACACTTCCCTTCTTGGAACAGTTTTCTAACACTGTTGTCTTGAATTCTGCAAAGTGATATTTGGGAGCTCATTGAGGGCTATGGTGAAAAAGGAAATATCCTCAGATTAAAACTGGAAAGAAGCCTTCTGAGAAACTGCATTGCCATGTGTAAATGCAACTCACAGAGTTACACGTTTCTCTTCAGTGATTGGTTTGTGAACACAGTTTTCTGGAAATCTGCAATTAGATACTTCATAGCGCAGTGAAGCTTACGGTGACAAAGGAAAAAACCTCAGATGAAAACTGGAAAGAAGGTTTCTTAGAAACTTCTTGGTGATGTGTGAATTCAACTCACAGTGTTACACTTACGTTTCGTGGAGCAGTCCATTAACACTGTCTTTGAGGAACATGACAAGGGCTTCTATGGATCGCTTTGAGGCCTATGCTGATTAAGGAAATTTCACCAGTTGAAAACGTAAAAGAAGCTTTCTGAGAAACTTCTTTCTGATCAGTGAGTTCATCTCACAGACCTACAACTTAGACCTCAGGAAGCAGTTTGCTACCATTCTTTTCGTGGAAACTGCAAAGTGATATTTGGGAGTCCACAGGGGCCCATGGTGAAAAAGGAAATATTCTCACATAGTAACTAGAGAGAAGCTTTCTGAGAGATTGCTTTCTAATGTGTGACTTCATCACAGAGAAATACACCCTTCCCTTCTGGGAACAGTTTGCTAACACTGTTGTCATGGATTCTGCAAAGTGATATTTGGGAACCCTTAGGGGCCCATGGTGAAAAAGGAAATATCCTCAGATAATAACTAGAGAGAAGCTTTCTGAGAGATTGCTTTCTGATGTGTGACTTCATGACACAGAATTCCCCCCTTCCCTTCTTGGAACAGTTTTCTAACACTGTTGTCGTGGAATCTGCAAAGTGATATTTGGGAGCTCATAGAGGGTTACGGTGAAAATCGAAATATCCTCAGATCAAAACTGGAAAGAAGCCTTCTGAGAAACTGCATTGCCATGTGTGAATGCAACTCACAGAGTTACACGTTTCTGTTCAGTGATCAGTTTGCTAACACAGTTTTCTGGAAATCTGCAATGGGAAATATCCTAGCACAATGAAGCTTACGGTGACAAAGGAAAAACCCTCAGATGAAAACGAGAAAGGAGCTTTCTTAGTAACTTCTTGGTGATGTGTGAATTGATTTCACAGAGTTACACTTGTGTTTCGTGGAGCAGTTCATTAACACTGTCTTGGAGGAACCAGAGAAGGGCTTCTATGGATCACATTGAGGCCTACACGAATAAAGGAAATATCAGCAGTTAAAAACGGGAAAGAGTCTTTTGGAGAAACTTCTTTCTGATCTGTGAATTCATCTCACAGAGTTACAACTTAGACCTCAGGAAGCAGTTTGCTAACACTCCCCGTGGAATCTGCAAAGTGATATTTGGGAGCCCATAGGAGCCCATGGTGATAAAGGAAATATCCTCAGATAATATGTAGAGAGAAGCTATCTGAGAGATTGAATTCTCATGTGTGACTTCATTACAAAGAGCTCCACCCTTCCCTTCTTGGAACAGATTGCTAACACTGTTGTCGTGGATTCTGCAGAGTGATATTTGGGAGCCCATAGGGGCTCATGGTAAAAAAGGAAATATCCTCACATAATAACTAGAGAGAAGACTTCTGAGAGATTGCTTTCTGATGTGTGACTTCATCACACAGAGCTCCACCCTTCCCTTCTTAGAACAGTTTGCTAAGACTGTTGTCGTGGATCCTGCAAAGTGATATTTGGGAGCTCAGTGAGGCCTATGGTGAAAAAGGAAATATCCTCAGATCAAACTGGAAAGAAGCCTCTGAGAAACTGCATTGCCATGTGTGAATGCAACGCATAGGGTTGTACGTTTCTCTTCAGTGATCAGTTTGCTAACACAGTTTTCTGAAAATGTGCAATGGGTAATTCTTAGTGCAATGAAGCTTACAGTGACAAGGAAATATCCGCAGATGAAAACTAGAAAGAAGCTTTCTTAGAACTTCTAGGTAATGTGTGAATTCATCTCACAGAGTTAATTTATGCTTAGTGGAGCAGTCCATTAACACTGTCTTTGAGGAACCTGAGAAGGGCTTCTACGGATCACATTGAGGCCTACCCTGATAAAGAAATTTCATCAGTTCAAAACGTGAAAGAAGCTTTCTGAGAACTTCTTTCTGATCAGTGAGTTCATCTCACAGACTTACAACTTAGATCTCAGGAAGCAGTTTGCTAACACTCTTTCGTGGAAACTGCAAAGTGATATTTGGGACCCCAT
>NC_044569.1:21948706-21978387 GCF_007565055.1 Rhinopithecus roxellana
CATGGTGAAAAAGGAAATATCTTCACATAATAACAAGAGGGAAGCATTCTGAGAGATTGCTTTCTGATGTTGACTTCATCACACAGAGTTTCCAACCTTCCGTTCTTGGAACAGTTTGCTAACACTGTTTTCGTGGATTCTGCAACGTGATATTTGGGAGCTCATTAAGGGCGATGGCGAAAAAGGAAATATCCTCAGATCAAAACTGGAAGGAAGCCTTCTGATAAACTGCATTCCCATGTGTGAATGCAACTCACAGAGTTACACGTTTCTCTTCAGTGGTCTGTTTGCTAACACATTTTTCTGGAAATCTGCAATTAGATACTTCTTAGCGCAATGAAGCTTACGGTGTCAAAGGAAATATCCTCAGATGGAAACTAGAAAGAAGTTTTCTTAGAAAATTCTTGGTCATGGAGCAAGATGGCCGAATAGGAACAACTCCAGTCTCCAACTCCCAGCGCGAGCGACACAGAAGACCGGTGATTTCTGCATTTTCAACTGAGGTACTGGGGTCATCTCACTAGGGAGTGCCGGACAATCGGTGCTGGTCAGCTGCTGCAGCCTGACCAGCGAGAGCTGAAGCAGGGCGAGGCATCGCCTCACCTGGAAGCGCAAGGGGGAAGGGGATCCGTTTTCCTAGCCAGGGGAACTGAGACACACAACACCTGGAAAATCGGGTAACTCCCACCCCAATACTGCGCTGTAAGCATACAGGCATTCCAGGAGAATATATCCCACACCTGGCCGGGAGGGTCCCACGCCCACGAAGCCTCCCTCACTGCTAACACAGCAGTCTGCCGCGATCTATCCGCAAGGCAGCAGCGAGGCTGGGGGAGGGGCGCCCGCCATTGCTGAGGCTTAAGTAGGTAAACAAAGCCGCTGGGAAGCTCGAACTGGGTGGAGCTCACAGCAGCTCAAGGAAGCCTGCCTGTCTCTGTAGTCTCCACCTCTGGGGACAGCGCACAGCTGAAGACCAACAGGGGAAGTAGCGGGAGCCGGTGCAGACGCGAACGACTCTGTCTGACAGCTTTGGGGAGAGCCGCGGATCTCCCAACGCGGAGGTTGAGATCTGAGAACGGACAGACTGCCTGCTCAGGTGTGTCCCTGACCCCTGAGTAGCCTAGCTGGGAGAAATCCCCCACTAGGGGCAGTCTGACACCCCACACCTCACAGGGTGGAGTACACCCCTGAGAGGACACTTCCAAAGGAAGAATCAGACAGGTACACTCGCTGTTCAGCAATATTCTATCTTCGGCAACCTCTGCTGCTGATACCCAGGCAAACAGGGTCTGGAGTGGACCTTAAGCAATCTCCAACAGACCAACAGAGAGTCCTTCTGACTGTCAGAAGGAAAACTATCAAACAGGAAGGACACCTATACCAAAACCCCATCAGTTCGTCACCACCATCAAAGACCAGAGACAGATAAAACCACAAAGATGGGGAAGAAGCAGGGCAGAAAAGCTGGAAATTCAAAAAATAAGAGCGCATCTCCCCCTGCAAAGGAGCGCAGCCCATCACCAGCAACGGATCAAAGCTGGTCAGAGAATGACTTGGACGAGAGGAGAGAAGAAGGCTTCAGTCCATCAAACTTATCAGAGCTAAAGGAGGAATTACGTACCCAGCGCAAAGAAACTAAAAATCTTGAAAAAAGAGTGGAAGAATTGACAGCTAGACTCATTAATGCAGAGAAGATCATAAACGAAATGACAGAGATGAAAACCATGACACGAGAAATACGTGACAAATGCACAAGCTTCAGTAACCGACTCGATCAACTGGAAGAAAGAGTATCAGCGATTGAAGATCAAATGAATGAAATGAAGCGAGAAGAGAAACCAAAAGAAAAAAGAAGAAAAAGAAATGAGCAAAGCCTGCAAGAAGTATGGGATTACGTAAAAAGACCAAATCTACGTCTGATTGGGGTGCCTGAAAGTGAGGGGGAAAATGGAACCAAGTTGGAAAACACTCTTCAGGATATCATCCAGGAGAACTTCCCCAACCTAGTAGGGCAGGCCAACATTCAAATTCAGGAAATACAGAGAACGCCACAAAGATACTCCTCCAGAAGAGCAACTCCAAGACACATAATTGCCAGATTCACCAAAGTTGAAATGAAGGAAAAAATCTTAAGGGCAGCCAGAGAGAAAGGTCGGGTCACCCACAAAGGGAAGCCCATCAGACTAACAGCAGATCTCTCGGCAGAAACTCTACAAGCCAGAAGAGAGTGGGGGCCAATATTCAACGTTCTTAAAGAAAAGAATTTTAAACCCAGAATTTCATATCCAGCCAAACTAAGTTTCATAAGTGAAGGAGAAATAAAATCCTTTACAGATAAGCAAATGCTTAGAGATTTTGTCACCACCAGGCCTGCCTTACAAGAGACCCTGAAGGAAGCCCTAAACATGGAAAGGAACAACCGGTACCAGCCATCGCAAAAACTTGGCAAAATGTAAAGACCATCGAGGCTAGGAAGAAACTGCATCAACTAACGAGCAAAATAACCAGTTAATATCATAATGGCAGGATCAAGTTCACACATAACAATATTAACCTTAAATGTTAATGGACTAAATGCTCCAATTAAAAGACACAGACTGGCAAACTGGATAAAGAGTCAAGACCCATCAGTCTGCTGTATTCAGGAGACCCATCTCACATGCAGAGACATACATAGGCTCAAAATAAAGGGATGGAGGAAGATCTACCAAGCAAATGGAGAACAAAAAAAAGCAGGGGTTGCAATCCTAGTCTCTGATAAAACAGACTTTAAACCATCAAAGATCAAAAGAGACAAAGAAGGCCATTACATAATGGTAAAGGGATCAATTCAACAGGAAGAGCTAACTCTCCTAAATATATATGCACCCAATACAGGAGCACCCAGATTCATAAAGCAAGTCCTTAGAGACTTACAAAGAGACTTAGACTCCCATACAATAATAATGGGAGACTTCAACACTCCGCTGTCAACATTAGACAGATCAACGAGACAGAAAGTTAACAAGGATATCCAGGAATTGAACTCATCTCTGCACCAAGCGGACCTAATAGACATCTATAGAACTCTCCACCCCAAATCAACAGAATATACATTCTTCTCAGCACCACATCGCACTTATTCCAAAATTGACCACATAATTGGAAGTAAAGTACTCCTCAGCAAATGTAAAAGAACAGAAATTATAACAAACTGTCTCTCAGACCACAGTGCAATCAAACTAGAACTCAGGACTAAGAAACTCAATCAAAACCGCTCAACTACATGGAAACTGAACAACCTGCTCCTGAATGACTACTGGGTACATAACGAAATGAAAGCGGAAATAAAGATGTTCTTTGAAACCAATGAGAACAAAGATACAACATACCAGAATCTCTGGGACACATTTAAAGCAGTGTGTAGAGGGAAATTTATAGCACTAAATGCCCACAAGAGAAAGCAGGAAAGATCTAAAATTGACACTCTAACATCACAATTAAAAGAACTAGAGAGGCAAGAGCAATCACATTCAAAAGCTAGCAGAAGGCAAGAAATAACTAAGATCAGAGCAGAACTGAAGGAGATAGAGACACAAAAAACCCTCCAAAAAATCAATGAATCCAGGAGTTGGTTTTTTGAAAAGATCAACAAAATTGACAGACCGCTAGCAAGGCTAATAAAGAAAAAAAGAGAGAGGAATCAAATAGATGCAATAAAAAATGATAAAGGGGATATCACCACTGACCCCACAGAAATACAAACTACCATCAGAGAATACTATAAACGCCTCTACGCAAATCAACTAGAAAATCTAGAAGAAATGGATAATTTCCTGGACACTTACACTCTCCCAAGGCTAAACCAGGAAGAAGTTGAATCCCTGAATAGACCAATAGCAGGCTGTGAAATTGAGGCAACAATTAATAGCCTACCCACCAAAAAAAGTCCAGGACCAGATGGATTCACAGCTGAATTCTACCAGAGGTACAAGGAGGAGCTGGTACCATTCCTTCTGAAACTATTCCAATCAATAGAAAAAGAGGGAATCCTCCCTAACTCATTTTATGAGGCCAACATCATCCTCATACCAAAGCCTGGCAGAGACACAACAAAAAAAGAGAATTTTAGACCAATATCCCTGATGAACATTGATGCAAAAATCCTCAATAAAATATTGGCAAACCGGATTCAGCAGCACATCAAAAAGCTTATCCACCATGATCAAGTGGGCTTCATCCCTGGGATGCAAGGCTGGTTCAACATTCGCAAATCAATAAACGTAATCCAGCATATAAACAGAACCAAAGACAAGAACCACATGATTGTCTCAATAGATGCAGAAAAGGCTTTTGACAAAATTCAACAGCCCTTCATGCTAAAAACGCTCAATAAATTCGGTATTGATGGAACGTACCTCAAAATAATAAGAGCTATTTATGACAAACCCACAGCTAATATCATACTGAATGGGCAAAAACTGGAAAAATTCCCTTTGAAAACTGGCACAAGACAGGGATGCCCTCTCTCACCACTCCTATTCAACATAGTGTTGGAAGTTCTGGCTAGGGCAATCAGGCAAGAGAAAGAAATCAAGGGTATCCAGTTAGGAAAAGAAGAAGTCAAATTGTCCCTGTTTGCAGATGACATGATTGTATATTTAGAAAACCCCATCGTCTCAGCCCAAAATCTCCTTAAGCTGATAAGCAACTTCAGCAAAGTCTCAGGATACAAAATTAATGTGCAAAAATCACAAGCATTCTTATACACCAGCAACAGACAAGCAGAGAGCCAAATCAGGAATGAACTTCCATTCACAATTGCCTCAAAGAGAATAAAATACCTAGGAATCCAGCTTACAAGGGATGTAAAGGACCTCTTCAAGGAGAACTACAAACCACTGCTCAGTGAAATCAAAGAGGACACAAACAAATGGAAGAACATACCATGCTCATGGATAGGAAGAATCAATATCGTGAAAATGGCCATACTCCGCAAGGTTATTTATAGATTCAATGCCATCCCCATCAAGCTACCAATGACTTTCTTCACAGAATTGGAAAAAACTGCTTTAAAGTTCATATGGAACCAAAAAAAGAGCCCGCATTGCCAAGACAATCCTAAGTCAAAAGGACAAAGCTGGAGGCGTCACGCTACCTGACTTCAAACTATACTACAAGGCTACAGTAACCAAAACAGCATGGTACTGGTACCAAAACAGAGATATAGACCAATGGAACAGAACAGAGTCCTCTGAAATAATACCGCACATCTACAGCCATCTGATCTTTGACAAACCTGAGAGAAACAAGAAATGGGGAAAGGATTCCCTATTTAATAAATGGTGCTGGGAAAATTGGCTAGCCATAAGTAGAAAGCTGAAACTGGATCCTTTCCTTACCCCTTATACGAAGATTAATTCAAGATGGATTAGAGACTTAAATGTTAGACCTAATACCATCAAAACCCTAGAAGAAAATCTAGGTAGTACCATTCAGGACATAGGCATGGGCAAGGACTTCATGTCTAAAACACCAAAAGCAACGGCAGCAAAAGCCAAAATTGACAAATGGGATCTAATTAAACTAAAGAGCTTTTGCACAGCAAAAGAAACTACCATCAGAGTGAACAGGCAACCTACAGAATGGGAGAAAATTTTTGCAACCTACTCATCTGACAAAGGGCTAATATCCAGAATCTACAAAGAACTCAAACAAATATACGAGAAAAAAACAAACAACCCCATCAAAAAGTGGGGAAAGGATATGAACAGACATTTCTCAAAAGAAGATATTCATACAGCCAACAGACACATGAAAAAATGCTCATCATCACTGGCCATCAGAGAAATGCAAATCAAAACCACAATGAGATACCATCTCACACCAGTTAGAATGGCAATCATTAAGAAGTCAGGAAACAACAGGTGTTGGAGAGGATGTGGAGAAATAGGAACACTTTTACACTGTTGGTGGGATTGTAAACTAGTTCAAACCATTATGGAAAACAGTATGGCAATTCCTCAAGGATCTAGAACTAGATGTACCATATGACCCAGCCATCCCACTACTGGGTATATACCCAAAGGATTATAAATTAGTCTACTACAAAGACACATGCACACGTATGTTTATTGCGGCACTATTCACAATAGCAAAGACTTGGAATCAACCCAAATGTCCATCTGTGACAGACTGGATTAAGAAAATGTGGCACATATACACCATGGAATACTATGCAGCCATAAAAAAGGATGAGTTTGCGTCCTTTGTAGGGACATGGATGCAGCTGGAAACCATCATTCTTAGCAAACTATCACAAGAAGAGAAAACCAAACACCGCATGTTCTCACTCATAGGTGGGAACTGAACAATGAGATCACTTGGACTCGGGAAGGGGAACATCACACACTGGGGTCTATCATGGGGAGGGGGGAGGAGGGAGGGATTGCATTGGGGAGTTATACATGATATAAATGATGAATTGATGGGTGCTGACGAGTTGATGGGTGCAGCACACCAACATGGCATAAGTATACATATGTAACAAACCTGCACGTTATGCACATGTACCCTAGAACTTAAAGTATAATTAAAAAAAAAAAAAAAAAAAGAAAAAAAAAAAAAAAAAAAAACAGAAAAAAAAAAAAAAAAAAAAAAAGAAAATTCTTGGTCATATGTGAATTCATCTTGTAGAGTTACACCTACGTTTCATGGAGGAGTTCATTAACACTGTTTTAGAGAAACCTGAGAACGGCTTCATTGGATCCTATTGAGGCCTACGCTGATAAAGGAAATATCATGAGTTGAAAACGGGAAAGAAGCTTTCTGAGAATCTTCTTTCTGATCTGTGAATTCATCTCACAGAGTAACAACTTAGATAACGGGAGGCAGTTTGCTAACACTCTTTTCGTGGAATCTGCAAAGTGATATTTGGAGCCCATAGGGGCCCATCGTGAAAGAGGAAATATCCTCACATAATAAATAGAGAGAAGCTTCCTGAAAGATTGCTTTTTGATGTGTGACTTCATCACACAGAGTTCCACCTTCCCTTCCGGGAACAGTTTGCTAACACTGTTGTCGTGGATTCTGCAACGTGATATTTGGGAGCTCATTGAGGGCTACGGTGAAAAAGGAAATATCCTCAGATCAAAAGTGTAAAGAAGCCTTCTGAGAAACTGCATTGCCATGCGTGAATGCAACTCACAGAGTTACACGATTCTATTCAGTGATCAGTTTGCTAACACAGTTTTCTGGAAATCTGCAATTAGATACTTCATAGCGCAATGAAGCATATGGTGACAAAGGAGATATCCTCAGATGAAAACTAGAAAGTAGCTTTCTTAGAAAATTCTTGGTGATATTTGAATTCATCACACAGAGTTACAATTATGTTTCATGGAACAGTCCATTAACACTGTCTTTGAGGAACCTGAAAAGGGCTTCTTTGGATCGTAGTGAGGCCTATGCTGATAAAGGAAATATCGTCAGTTCAAAACGTGAAAGAAACTTTCTGAGAATCTTCTTTCTGATGTCCGAATTCATCTCACAGAGTTACAAATTAGACCTCAGGAAGCAGTTTGCTAACACTGTTTTCGTGGAAGCTGCAAAGTGATATTTGGGAGCCCATAGGGGCCCATGGAGAAAAAGGAAATATCCTCACTTAATAACTAGAGAGAAGCTTTCTGAGAGATTGCTTTCTGATGTGTCACTTCATCACACAGATTTCCACACTTCCCTTCTTGGAACAGTTTGCTAACACTGTTGTCGTGGATTCTGCAAAGTGATACTTGGGAGCTCATTGAGGGCAACGGTGAAAAAGGAAGTATCCTCAGATCAAAACTGGAAAGAAGCCTTCTGAGAAACTTCTTTGCCATGTGTGAATGCAACTCACAAAATTACAAGTTTGTCTTCAGTGATCAGATTGCTAACACAGTTTTCTGGAAAACTGCAATGGGATATATCTTAGTGCAGTGAAGCTTACGGTGACAAAGGAAATATCCTCAGATGAAAACTAGAAAGAAGCTTTCTTAGAAACTTCTTAGTGATGTGTGAATTCATCTCACAGAGTTACACATTTGTTTAGTGGACCAGTCCATTAACACTGCGAATTCGTCTCACAGAGTTACATATTAGACCTCAAGAAGCAGTTTGCTAACACTATTTTCATGGAATCTGCAAAGTGATATTTGGGATCCCATAGGGGCCCATGGTGAAAAAGGAAATATCCTCGGATAATAACAAGAGAGAAGCTTTCTGAGAGATTGCTTTCTGATGTGTGACTTCATCAAACAGAGTTCCACCCTTCCCTTCTTAGAATAGTTTGCTAACACTGTTGTCGTGGATTCTGTAAAGTGATATTTGGGATACCATAGGGGCCCATGGTGAAAAAGGAAATATCCTCCGATAATAACTAGAGAGAAGTTTTCTGAGAGATTGCTTTCTGAAGTGTGACTTCATCACACAGAATTCCACCCTTCCCTTCTTAGAACAGTTTGCGTACACTGTTGTCGTGTATTCTGGACAGTGATATTTGGGAGACAATAAGGGCCCATGTTGAAAATGGAAACATCCCAACATAATAACTAGAGAGAAGCTTTCTGAGAGATTGCTTTCTGATGTGTGACTGCACCACACAGAGTTCCGCCCTTCCCTTCTTCGAACAGTTTGCTAACACTGTTGTCGTGGGTTCTGCAAAGTGATATTTGGAAGCTCATTGAGGGCAATGGTGAAAAAGGAAATATCCTCAGATCAAAACTGGAAAGAAGCCTTCAGAGAAACTGCATTGCCATGTGTGAATGCAGGTCACAGAGTTACACGTTTCTATTCAGTGATCATTTTGCCAACAAAGTTTTCTCGAAATCTGCATTGGGTTACTTCTTAGCGCAATGAAGCTTACGGGGACAAAGGAAATATCCTCAGATGAAAACTAGAAAGAAGCTTTCTTAAAATCTTCTTGATGATGTGTGAATTCATCTCACAGACTTACACTTATGTTTCATGGAGTAGTCCATTAACACTGTCTTTGAGGACCCTGAGAAGGTCTTCTTTGGATCGCATTGAGACCAACGCTGGTAAAGGAAATATCATCAGTTCAAAACGTGAAAGAAGCTTTCTAAGAAACTTCTTTCTGCTCTGGAATTATCTCCCAGAGTTACACCTTATTCTTCAGGAAGCCGTTTGCTAACACTATTTTCGTGGAATCTGCAAAGTGATATTTGGGTGTCCATAGGGGCCCTGGTGCAAAAGGAAATAACCTCAGATAATAACTAGGTGAAGCTTTCTGAGAGATTTCTTAATGATTTGTGCATTCATCTCACGCGTTGCACACTTCCCTTCTTGGAACAGTTTCTGAACCATGCTGTCGTGGATTCTGCAAAGCAATATTTGGAAGACATAGGGGCCCAAGTTGAAAAAAGGAATGTCCTCACATAATAACTAGAAAGAAGCTTTTGAGAGATTGGTTTCTGATGTGTGAGTTCATCACAAAGATTTCCACCCTTATGTTATTGGGACAGTTTGCTAACACTGTTGTCTTGGATTCTTCAAAGTGATATTTGGGAGCCCATAGGGGCCCATGGTGAAAAAAGAAGTATCCTCAAATAAACTAGAGAGAAGGTTTCAGAAGATTGCTTTCTGTGTGTGTGACTTCATCACACAGAGTCCCACCGTTCCCTTCTTTGAACAGTTTCCTACACTCTTGTCGTGGATTCTGCAAAGTGATTTTTGGGAGCTCATTGAGCACTATGGTGAAAAAGGAAATATCCTCAGATCAAAACCTGGAAAGAAGCCTTCTGAGAAACTGCATTGCCATGTGTGAATGCCACTCACCGAGTTACACATTTCTCTTCAGTGACTGTATGCTAACCGTTTTATGGAAATCTGCAATGAGATACTTCTTAGAGGATGATGCTTACGGTGACAAAGGAAATATCCTCAGTGAAACTAGAAAGCAGCCTTCTTAGAATTCTTGGTGATGTGTGAATTCAACTCATAGAGTTACACTTATGTTTCGTGGAGCAGTACATGAACACTGAACTGAGGCACCGGAGAAGGGATCCTGGATCGTATTGAGGGCTACGCTGATAAAGGAATATCTCAGTTCAAAATGTGAATGAAGCTTTCTGAGAAACCTCTTTCTGATCGTGAATTCTTCTCACAGAGTTACAACTTAGACCTCAGGAAGCAGTTTGCTAACACTGTTGTCGTGGATCTGCAAAGTGATATTTGGGAGCCCATAGGGGCCCATGGCGTAAAGGAAATATCCTCACATAATAACGAGAGAAAGCTTTCTGAGAGATTGCTTTCTGATGTGTGACTTCATCACACAGAGTTCCCCCTTCCCTTCTTGGAACAGTTTTGCTAACACTGTTGTCTTGGATTCTGCAAAGTGATATTTGGGAGCTCATTGAGCACTATGGTGAAAAAGGAAATATCCTCAGATGAAAACTGGAAAGAAGCCTTCTGAGAAACTGCATTGCCATGTGTGAATGCATCTCACAGAGCTTCAGTGATCAATTTGCTAACACAGTTTTCTGGAAATAAGCAATGGGATACTTCTCAGCGCAATGAAGCTTACGGTGAAAAGGGAAATATCCTCAGATGAAAAATTGAAAGAAGCTTTCTTAGAAACTTCTTGGTGGTATGTGAATTCATCTCACAGAATTACACATATGTTTCTTGAAACAGTACATTAACACTCTCTTTGAGGAACCTACGAAGGGGTTCTTTGGATCGCATTGAGGCCTACGCTGGCAAAGGAAATATCATCAGTTCAAAACGTGAAAGAAGCTTTCTGAGGAACTTCTTTCTGATCTGTGAATTCATCTCACTGAGTTACAACTTAGAACTCGGGAAACAGTTTGCTAACACCCTTTTCGTGGAATCTACAAAATGATATTTCGGAGCCCATAGGGGCCCATGGTGAAAAAGGAAATATCCTCAGATAATAACTAGAGAGAAGCTTTATGAGAGATTGATTTCTGATTTGTGACTTCATCACACAGAGTTCCACCCTTCCCTTCTTGGAACAGTTTGCTAACACTGTTGTCGTGGATTCTGCAAAGTTATATTTGGGAGCTCATTGAGGGCTTTGATGAAAAAGGAAATATCCTCAGATCAAAACTGGAAAGAAGCCTTCTGAGAAACTGCATTGCCATGTGTCAATGCAACTCACAGAGTTACACGTTCCTCTTCAGTTGTCAGTTTGCTAACACAGTTTTCTGGAAATCTGCAATGGGATACTTTTGTGCGGAATGAAGCTTACGGTGACAAAGGAAATATCCTCAGATGAAAAGTAGAAAGTAACTTTCTTAGAAAATTCTTGGTGATGTGTGAATTCATCTCACAGAGTTACACTTATGTTTCGTGGAGCAGTACATGAACTCTGTCTTTGAGGAACAGGAGAAGGGCTTTTTGGATCGCATTGAGTCCTATGCTGATAAAGGATATATAATCAGTTCAAAACGTGAAAGAAGCCTTCTGAGAAACTTCCTTTTGATCTGTGAATTCATGTCACAAAGTTACAATTTAGACATCAGGGAGCAGTTTGCTTACCCTTTTTCGTGGAATCTGCAAACTGATATTTTGGAGCCCATAGTGGCCCATGGTGAAAAAGGAAATATCCTCAGATAATAATTAGAGAGAAGCTTTCTGAGAGATTGCTTTCTGATGCGTGACTTCATCACACAGAGTTCCACCCTTCCTTTCTTGGAACAGTTTGCTAACACTGTTGTCGTGGATACTGCAAAGTGATATTTGGGAGCCCATTGGGGCCCATGGTGAAAAAGGAAATATCCTCACATAATAACTAGAGAGAAGCTTTCTGAGAGATTGCTTTCTGATGTGTGACTTCATCACACAGAGTTCCACCCCTCCGTTCTTGGAGCAGTTTGCTAACACTGTTGTCGTGGATTCTGCAAAGTGATATTTGGGAGTACATAGGGCCCATGGTGAAAAAGGAAATATCCTCACATAATAAGTAAAGAGAAGCTTTCTAAGAGATTGCTTTCTGGTGTGTGACTTCATCACACAGAGTTCCCCCCTTCCCTTTTTGGAACAGTTTGCAAAGACTGTTGTCGTTGATTCTGCAAAGTGATATTTGGGAGCTCTTTGAGGGCTATGGTGAAAAAGGAAATATCCTCAGTTAAAAACTGGAAAGAAGCCTTCTGAGAAACTGCATTGCCATGTGTGAATGCAACTCACAGAGTTACACGTTTCTCTTCAGTGATCAGTTTGCTACCAAATTTTCTGGAAATCTGCAATGGGATACTTCTTAGTGCAATAAAGCTTATGGTGACAAAGGAAATATCCTCAGATGAAAACTAGAAAGAAGTTTTCGTAGAAACTTCTTAGTGATGTGTGAATTCTCCTCACAGAGTTACACTTAAGTTTCATGGAGCCGTCCATTGACACGGTCTCTGAGGAACCTGAGAAGGGCTTCTTTCGATTGCATTGAGGCCTACGCTGATAAAGGAAATATCATCAGTTCAAAACGTGAAAGAAGCTATCTCAGAAACTTCTTTCTGCTCTGTGAATTCATCTCACAGAGTTACAACTTAGACCTCAGGAAGCAGTTCGCTAACACTCTTTTCGTGGAATCTGCAAAGTGATATTTGAGCCCTTAGGGGCCCATTGGGGAAAAAGGAAATATCCTCAGATAATAACTAGAGAGAAGCTTTCTGAGAGATTGCTTTCTGATGGGTGACTTCATCACACAGATTTCCACCCTTCCCTTCTTGGAACAGTTTGCTAACACTGTTGTCGTGAATTCTGCAAAGTGATATTTGGGAGCTTATTGAGGACTATGGTGAAAAAGGAAATATCCTCAGATCAAAACTGTAAAGAAGCCTCCTGAGAAACTGCATTGCCATGTGTGAATGCAACTCGCAGAGTTACACGTTTCTCTTCAGTGATCAGTTTGCTAACACAGTTTTCTGGAAATCTGCAATGAGATACTTCTTAGGGCAATGAAGCTTTTGGTTACAAAGGAAATAACCTCAGATGAAAAATAGAAAAAAGATTTCTTAGAAACATCTTGGTGATGTGTGAATTCATCTCTCAGAGTTACCCTTATGTTTCTTGGAGCAGTCCATTAACACTGTCTTTGTGGAAACTGAGAAGGGCTTCTTTAGGATCGAAATGAGGCCTACGATGATAAAGGAAATATCATCCGTTCAAAACGTGAAAGAAGCTTTCTGAGAACCTTCTTTCTGACCTGTGAATTCATCTCACAGAGTTACAACTTCAACCTCAGAAGCAGTTTCCTAACAATCTTGTCGTGGAATCTGCAAAGTGATATTTGGGAGCCCATAGGGGCCCATGGATAAAAATGAAATATCCTCAGATAATAACTAGAGCGAAGCTTTCTGAGAGATTGCTTTCTGATGTGTGACTTAATCACACAAAGTTCAACTCTTCCCTTCTTGGAACAATTTGCTCACACTTTTGTGGTGGATTCTGCAAAGTGATATTTGGGAGCCCATAGGGGCCCATGGTGAAAATGAAAATATCCTCACATAATAACCATAGAGAAGCCTTCTGAGAGATTGCTTTCTGATGTGTGATTTCATCACACAGATTTCCACCCTTCCCTTCTTGGAGCAGCTTTCTAACACAGTTGTCGTGGATCCTGCAAAGTGATATTTGGGAGCCCTTAGCGGCCCATGGTGAAAAGGGAAATATCCTCAGATAATAACTAGAGAGAATCTTTCTCAGAGATTGCTTTCAGATTTGTGACTTCATCAAACAGAGTTCCACCCTTCCGTTCTTGGAACAGTTGGCTAACACTATTTTCATGGAATCTGCAAAGTGATATTTGGGATCCCATAGGGGCCCATGGTGAAAAAGGAAATATCCTCAGATAATAAGTAGAGAGAAGCTTTCTGAGAGATTGCTTTCGGATGTGTGACTTCATCACACAGAGTTCCAACCTTTCGTTCTTGGAACAGTTTGCTAACACTGTTTTCGTGGATTCTGCAAGGTGATATTTGGCAGCTCATTAAGGTCTATGGTGAAAAAGGAAATATCATCTGATCAAAACTGTAAAGGAGCATTCTGAGAAACTGCATTGTCATGGGTGAATGCAATTTACAGAGTTACACGTTTGTCTTCAGTGATCAGTTTGATAACACAGTTTTCTGGAAATCTGCAATTAGGTACTTCATAGCGCAATGAAGCTTACCGTGAGAAAGACAATATCCTACCATGAAAACTAGAAAGAAGCTTTCTTAGAAACTTCTTGGTTATTTGTGAATTCATCTCACAGAGTTACACTTATGTTTCGTGGAGCAGTCCATTAACACTGTCTTTGAGGAACCTGAGAAGGGCTTCTTTGGATCGCCTTGACGCCTACCTTGATAAAGGAAATACCATCAGTTCAAAACGTGAAAGAAGCTTTCAGTGAAACTTCTTTCTGACCGGTGATTTCAACTCACTGACTTACACCTTGGAACTCAGGAAGCAGTTTGCTAACACTCTTTTCGTGGAATATGAAAAGGGATATTTGGGAGCCCTTAGGGGCCCATGGTGAAATAGGAAATATCCTCAGATAATAAATAGAGAGAAGGTTTCTGAGACATTGCTTTCTGATGTGTGACCTCATCACACAGAGTTCCACCCTTCCCTTCCAGTAACAGTTTGCTAACACTGTTTTCGTGGTTTCTGCAAAGTGATATTAGGGAGTTCATTGAGGGCTACGGTGAAGAACAAAATATTTTCAGTTCAAAACTGGAAATAAGCCTTCTGAGAAACTGAATTGCCATGTGTGAATACAACTCACAGAGTTACAAGTTTCTCTTCAGTGATCAGTTTGCTAACACAATTTTCTGGATATCTGCAATTAGATAATTCTTAGGGTAATGAAATTTACGGTGACAAAGGAAATATCCTCAGATGAAAACTAGAAAAAACTTTCATGGAAACTTCTTGGTGATGTGTGAATTCATCTCACAGAGTTACACTTATGTTTCATGGAGCAGTCCATTAACACTGTCTTTGAGGAATCCGAGGAGGGCTCTTTTGGACCGCATTGAGGCCTACGATTATAGAGGAAATATCATCAGTTCAAAACGTGAAAGAAGCTTTCTGAGAAACTTCTTTCTGATCTTTGAATTCATCTCACAGAGTTACACCTTAGTCCTCAGGAAGCAGTTTGCTAACACTCTTTTCGTGGAATCTGCAAAGTGATATTTGGGATCCCATAGGGGCCCATGGTGAAAAAGGTAATATCCTCACACAAAAACCAGAGAGAAACTTTCTGAGAGATTGCTTTCTGATGTGTGACTTCATCACACATGGTTCCAACCTTCCCATTGGAACAGTTTGCTAACACTATTGTCTTGGATTCTGAAAAGTGATATTTGGGAGCTCATTGAGGGCTATGGTAAAAAAGGAAATATCATCTGATCAAAACTGTAAAGGAGCCTTCTGAGAAACTGCTTTGCCATGTGTGAATGCAACTCACAGAGTTACACGTTTCTCTTCAGTGATCAGTTTGCTAACAACGTTTTCTGGAAATCTGCAATGGGATACTTCTTAGCGCAAGGAAGCTTACGGTGAGAAAGGAAATATCGTCAGATGGAAACTAGATATTAGCTTTCTTAGAAACTTCTTTGTGATGTGTGAATTCATCTCACAGAGTTACCATTATGTTTCGTGGAGCAGTCCATTAACACTGTCTTTGAGGAACCTGAGAAGGGCTACTTTGGATCACATTGAGACCTACGCCAGTAAAGGAAATATCATCGGTTCACAAGGTGAAGGAAGCATTCTGAGAAACTTCTTTCTGATCTGTGAATTCATCTGACAGAGTTACACCTTAGAACTCAGGAAGCAGTTTGTTAACACTCTTTTCGTGGAATCTGCAAAGTGATATTTGGGAGCCCATAGAGGCCCATGGTGGAAAAGAAAATATCCTCACACAAAAACCAGAGAGAAACTTTCTGAGAGATTGCTTTCTGATGTGTGACTTCATCACACATGGTTCCAACCTTCCCATTGGAACAGTTTGCTAACACTATTGTCTTGGATTCTGATAAGTGATATTTGGGAGCTCCTTGAGGTCTATGGTGAAAAAGGAAATATCCTCAGATCCAAACTGGAAAGAAGCCTTTTGAGAAACTGCTTTGCCATGTGTGAATGCAACTCAGAGTGTTACACGTTTCTTTTCAGTGCTCAGTTTGCTAACAACGTTTTCTGGAAATCTACAATGGGATACTTCTTAGTGCAATGAAGCTTACGGTGAGAAAGGAAATATCCTCAGATGGAAATTAGATACTAGCTTTCTTAGAAACTTCTTGGTTATGTGTGAATTCATCTCACAGAGTTACCATTATGTTTCGTGGAGGAGTCCATTAACACTGTCTTTGAGGAACCTGAGAAGGGCTACTTTGGATCGCATTGAGACCTACGCCAGTAAAGGAAATATCATCGGTTCACAAGGTGAAAGAAGCATTCTGAGAAACTTCTTTCTGATCTGTGAATACATCTGACAGAGTTAGAACTTAGAACACAGGAAGCAGTTTGCTAACCTCTTTTCGTGGAATCTGCAAAGTGATATTTGGGAGCCCATAGGGGCCCATTGTGAAAAAGGAGATATCCTCAGATAATAACTACAGAGAAGCTTTCTGAGAGATTGCTTTCTGATGTGTGACTTCATCACACAGAGTTCCACCCTTCCCTTCTTGGAACAGTATGCTAACACTTTTGTCGTGGATTCTGCAAAGTGACATCTGGGAGCTCATTGAGGTCTAAGGAGAAAAAGGAAATATCCTCAAATCAAAACTTGAAAGAAGCCTTCTGCGAAATTGCATTGCCCTGTTTGAATGCAACTCACAGAGTTACATGTTTCTCTTCAGTGATCAGTTTGCTAACACAGTTTTCTGGAAATCTGCAATGGGATACTTCTTAGCGCAATGAAGCTTACCGTGACAAAGGAAATCTGCTCAGATGGAAACTAGCAAGAAGCTTTCTTAGAAACTTCTTGGTGATGTGTGAATTCATCTCACAGAGTTACAATAAGGTTTCTTGGAGCAGACCATTAACACTGTCTTTGCGGAATCTGAGAATGGCTTCTTTGGATCGTATTGAGGTCTACGCTGATAAAGGAAATATCATCATTTCAAAACGTGAAAGAGGCTTTCTTAGAAACTTCTTTCTGATCTGTGAATATATCTCACAGAGTTACACCTTAGACCTCAGGAAGCACTTTGCTAACACTCTTTTCGTGGAATCTGCAAAGTGATATTTGGGAGCCCTTAGAGGCCAATGGTGAAAAAGGAAATATCCTCAGATAATAACTAGAGAGAAGATTTCTGAGAAATTGCTTTCTGATGTTTGACTTCATCGCACAGAGTTCCACCCTTCCCTTCATGGAATAGTTTGCAAACACTGTTGTCGTGGATTCTGCAAAGTGATATTTGGGAGCCCATGGGTGCCCATGGTGAAAAAGGAAATATCCTCGAATAATAACTAGAGAGAATCTTTCTGACAGATAGTTTTCTGATGTGTGACTTCGTCACACAGTGTTGCACGCTTCCTTTCTTGGAACTTTTTGCTAACACTGTTGTCTTGGATTCTGCAAAGTGATATTTGGGAGCTCATTGAGGGCTATGGTGAAAAAGGAAATATCCTCAGATCAAAACTGGAAAGAAACCTTCTGAGAAACTGCATTGCCATCTTTGAATGCAATTCACAAATTTACACGTTTCTCTTCCGTGATCAGATTCTTAACACAGTTTTTTGGAAATCTGCAATTGGATACTTCGTAGCGCAATGAAGCTTACGGTGACAAAGGAAATATCCTCAGATGAAAACTAGAAAGAAGCTTTCTTGGAAACTTCTTGGTGATGTGTGAATTCGTCTCACAGAGTTACAGTTATTTTTCGTGGAGCAGTCCATTAACACTGTTTGAGGAACCTGAGGAGGGCTTCGTTGGATACTGAGGCGTACGCTCATAAAGGAAATACCATCAGTGCAAACCATGAAAGAAGCTTTCTGAGAAACTTCTTTCTGATCTGTGTATTCTTCTCAGAGAGTTACACCTTAGACCACAGGAAGCAGTTTGCTAACACTCTTTTCATGGAATCTGCAAAGTGATATTTGGGAGCCCATAGGAGCCCATGGTGAAAAAGGAAATATCCTCACATAATAAGAAGAGAGAAGCTTTCTGAGAGATCTGCAAAGTGATATTTTGGATACTTCTTAGAGCAATGAAGCATACGGTGACAAAGGAAATATCCTCAGATGGAAACTAGAAAGAAGCATTCTTAGAAACTTCTCGGTGGTGTGTGAATACATCTCACAGATTTACACTAATGTTTCGTGGAGCAGTCCATTAACACTGTCTTTGAGGAAACTGAGAAGGGCTACTTTGGATCGCATTGAGGCCTACGCTGGTAAAGGAAATATCATCAGTTCACAAGGTGATAGAAGCATTCTGAGAAACTTCTTTCTGATCTGTGAATTCATCTGACAGAGTTACAGCTTAGACCTCAGGAAGCAGTTTGCTAACATCTTTTCGTGGAATCTGCAAAGTGATATTTCGGAGCCCTTAGGGGGCATTGTGAAAAAGGAAATATCCTCAGATATTAACTACAGAAAAGCTTTCTGAGAGATTGCTTTCTGATGTGTGACTTCATCACACAGAGTTCCACCCTTCCCTTGTTGGAACAGTGTGCTAACACGTTTGTCGTGCATTCTGCAAAGTGACATTTGGGAGCTGATTGAGGTCTATGTTGAAGAAGGAAATATCCTCAGATCAAAACTTGAAAGAAGCCTTCTGAGAAACTGCATTGCCATGTGTGAATGGAAGTCACAGAGTTACACGTTTCTCTTCAGTTATCAGTTTGCTAACACAGATTTCTGGAAATCTGCATTGGGATACTTCTTAGCGCAATGAAGCTTACCGTGACAAAGGAAATGTCCTCAGATCAAAACTTGGAAGAAATCTTCTGAGAAACTGCATTGCCATGTGTGAATGGAAGTCACAGAGTTACACGTTTCTCTTCAGTTATCAGTTTGCTAACACAGTTTTCTGGAAATCTGCATTGGGATACTTCTTAGCGCAATGAAGCTTACCGTGAAAAAGGAAATATCCTCAGATGAAAACTAGAAAGAAGGTTTCTTAGAAACCTCTTGGTGATATGTGAAGTCATCTTATGGAGTTACATTTTTGTTTCTTTCAGCAGTCCATTACACTGTCTTTGAGGAACCTGAGAAGGCCTTCTTTGGATGGCATTGAGACCTACGCTGATAAAGGAAATATTTTCAGTTCAAAACGTGAAAGAATCTTTCTGAGGAACTTCTTTCTGCTCTGTGAATTCATCTCACAGACTTACAACCTAGACTTCAGGAAGCAGTTTGGTAACACTCTTTTCGTGGAATCTGCAAAGTGATATTTGGGAGCCCATACTGGCCCATGGTGAAAAAGGAAATATCCTCAGATAACAACTAGAGAGAAGCTTTCTGAGAGATTGCTTTCTGATGTGTGACTTCATCACACAGAGTTCCACCCTTCCCTTCTTGGAACAGCTTGCTAACACTGTTGCCGTGGATTCTGCAAAATGATATTTAGGATCCCATAGATGCCGATGGTGAAAACGGAAATACCTCACATAATAACTAGAGAGAAGCTTTCTGAGAGATTGCTTTCTGATGTGTGACTTTATCACACTTGATTCCACCCTTCCCTTCTTGGAACAGTTTGCTAACACTGTTGTCGTGGATTCTGCAAAGTGATATTTGGGAGCTCATTGAGAGCTACAGTGAAAAAGGAAATATCCTCAGATCAAAACTGGAAAAAAGTCTTCTGAGAAACTGCATTGCCATGTGTGAATTCAACTCACAGAGTTAGAGATTTCTTTACAGTGATCTGTTTGCTAACACAGTTTTTGGAAATCTGCAATTAGATACTTCTTAGCACATTGAGGCTTACGATGACAAAGGAAATATCCTCAGATGAAAACTAGAAAGAAGTTTCGTAGAAAGTTCTTGGTGATATTTGAATTCATCACACAGATTTACACTTATGTTTCGTGGAGCAGTCCATTAACACTGTCTTTGAGGAACCTGAGAAGGGCTACTTTGGATCGCATGGCAGCCTACACTGACAAAGGAAATATCATCGGTTCACAAGGTGAAAGAAGCATTCTGAGAAACTTCTTTCTGATCTGTGAATTCATCTGACAGAGTTTCACCTTAGAACTCAGGAAGCAGTTTGCTAACATCTTTTCGTGGAATCTGCAAAGTGATATTTGGGAGCCCATAGGGGCCCATTGTGAAAAAGGTGATATCCTCAGATAATAACTACAGAGAAGTTTTCTGAGAGATTGGTTTCTGATGTGTGACTTCATCACAAAGAGTTCCACTCTTCCCTTCTTGGAACAGTGTGCTAACACTTTTGTCGTGGATTCTTCAAAGTGACATCTGGGAGCTCATTGAGGTCTAAGGAGAAAAAGGAAATATCCTCAAATCAAAACTTGAAAGAAGCCTTCTGCAAAACTGCATTGCCATGTTTGAATACAACTCACAGAGTTACACGTTTCTCTTCAGTGATCAGTTTGCTAACACAGTTTTCTGGAAATCTGCAATGGGATACTTCTTAGCGCAATGAAGCTTACCGTGACAAAGGAAATCTCCTCAGATGAAAACTAGCAAGAAGCTTTCTTAGAAACTTCTTGGTGATGTGTGAATTCATCTCACAGAGTTACAAGTAAGCTTTCTTGGAGCAGACCATTGACACTGTCTTTGAGGAATCTGAGAATGGCTTCTTTGGATCGTATTGAGGTCTACGCTGATAAAAGAAATATCATCATTTCAAAACGTGAAAGAAGCTTTCTTAGAAACTTCTTTCTGATCTGTGAATATATCTCACAGAGTTACACCTTAGACCTCAGGAAGCAGTTTGCAAACACTCTTTTCGTGGAATCTGCAAAGTGATATTTGGGAGCCCTTAGAGGCCAATGGTGAAAAAGGAAATATCCTCAGATAATTACTAGAGAGAAGCTTTCTGAGAAATTGCTTTCTATTGTTTGACTTCATCGCACAGAGTTCCACCCTTCCCTTCATGGAATAGTTTGCAAACACTGTTGTCGTGGATTCTGCAAAGTGATATTTGGGAGCCCATGGGTGCCCATGGTGAAAAAGGAAATATCCTCGAATAATAACTAGAGAGAAGCTTTCTGACAGATTGTTTTCTGATGTGTGACTTCGTCACACAGCGTTCCACGCTTCCTTTCTTGGAACTTTTTGCTAACACTGTTGTCATGGATTCTGCAAAGTGATATTTGCGAGCTCATTGAGGGCTATGCTGAAAAAGGAAATATCCTCAGATCAAAACTGGCAAGAAGCCTTCTGAGAAACTGCATTGCCATCTTTGAATGCAATTCACAAAGTTACACGTTTCTCTTCAGTGATCAGTTTCTTAACACAGTTATTTGGAAATCTGCAATTGGATACTTCGTAGTGCAATGAAGCTTAGGGTGAGAAAGGAAATATCCTCAGATGAAAACAAGAAAGAAGCTTTCTTAGAAAATTCTTGGTGATGCGTGAATTCATCTCACAGATTTACACTTATTTTTCGTGAAGCAGTCCATTAACACTGTCTTTGAGGAACCTGAGAAGGGCTTCTTTGGATACTGAGGCCTACGCTCATAAAGGAAATACCATCAGTTCAAAATATGAAAGAAGCTTTCTGAGAAACTTCTTTCTGATCTGTGTATTCATCTCAGAGTTACACCTTAGACCACAGGAAGCAGTTTGCTAACACTCTTTTCATGGAATCTGCAAAGTGATATTTGGGAGCCCATAGGAGCCCATGGTGAAAAAGGAAATATCCTCACATAATAACTAGAGAGAAGCTTTCTAAGAGATCTGCAAAGTGATATTTTGGATACTTCTTAGAGCAATGAAGCATACGGTGACAAAGGAAATATCCTCAGTTGGAAACTAGAAATAAGCATTCTTAGAAACTTCTCGGTGGTGTGTGAATACATCTCACAGATTTACACTAATGTTTCGTGGAGCAGTCCATTAACACTGTCTTTGAGGAAACTGAGAAGGGCTACTTTGGATCGCATTGAGGCCTACGCTGGTAAAGGAAATATCATCAGTTCACAAGGTGATAGAAGCATTCTGAGAAACTTCTTTCTGATCTGTGAATTCATCTGACAGAGTTACAACTTAGACCTCAGGAAGCAGTTTGCTAACATCTTTTCGTGGAATCTGCAAAGTGATATTTGGGAGCCCATAGGGGCCCATTGTGAAAAAGGAAATATCCTCAGATATTAACTACAGGGAAGCTTTCTGAGCGATTGCTTTCTGATGTGTGACTTCATCACACAGAGTTCCACCCATCCCTTGTTGGAACAGTGTGCTAACACGTTTGTCGTGCATTCTGCAAAGTGACATTTGGGAGCTCATTGAGGTCTATGTTGAAAAAGGAAATATCCTCAGATCAAAACTTGAAAGAAGCCTTCTGAGAAACTGCATTGCCATGTGTGAATGGAAGTCACAGAGTTACACGTTTCTCTTCAGTTATCAGTTTGCTAACACAGTTTTCTGGAAATCTGCATTGGGATACTTCTTAGTGCAATGAAGCTTACCGTGACAAAGGAAATATCCTCAGATGAAAACTAGAAAAAAGCTTTCTTAGAAACCTCTTGGTGATGTGTGAAGTCATCTCATGGAGTTACATTTTTGTTTCTTTCAGCAGTCCATTACACTGTCTTCGAGGAACCTGAGAAGGCATTCTTTGGATGGCATTGAGACCTACGCTGATAAAGGAAATATTTTCAGTTCAAAAAGTGAAAGAATGTTTCTGAGAAACTTCTTTCTGCTCTGTGAATTCATCTCACAGAATTACAACCTAGACTTCAGGAAGCAGTTTGGTAACACTCTTTTCGTGGAATCTGCAAAGTGATATTTCGGAGCCCATAGGGGCCCATGGTGAAAAAGGAAATATCCTCAGATAATAACTATAGAGAAGCTTTCTGAGAGATTGCTTTCTGATGTGTGACTTCATCACACAGAGTTCCACCCTTCCTTTCTTGGAACAGTTTGCTAACACTGTGGCTGTGGATTCTGCAAAGTGATATTTAGGATCCCACATGTGCCGATGGTGAAAACGGAAATACCTCACATAATAACTAGAGAGAAGCTTTCTGAGAGACTGCTTTCTGATGTGTGACTTCATCACACATGATTCCACCCTTCCCATCTTGGAACAGTTTGCTAACAGTGTTGTCGTGGATTCTGCAAAGTGATATTTCGGAGCTCATTGAGGGCTATAGTGAAAAAGGAAATATCCTCAGATCAAAACTGGAAAAAAGCCTTCTGAGAAACTGCATTGCCATGTGTGAATGCAACTCACAGAGTTAGAGATTTCTCTACAGTGATCAGTTTGCTAACACAGTTTTTGGAAAATTGCAATTAGATACTTCTTAGCGCAATGAGGCTTACGATGACAAAGGAAATATCCTCAGATGAAAACTAGAAAGAAGCTTTCTTAGAAACTTCTTTCTGATGTGTGAATTCATCTCACAGAGTTCCACTTCTGTTTCGTGGAGCAGTCCATTTACACTGTCTTTGAGGAACCTGAGAAGGGCCTTTTTGGATCGTATTGAGGCCTGCGCTGATATAGGAAATGTCATCACTTCAAAACGTGAAAGAATCTTTCTGAGAAACTTCTTTCTGATCTGTGAATTCATCTCACAGAGTTACAACTTAGACCTCAGGAAGCCGTTTGCAAACACTCTTTTCTTGCAATCTGCAAAGTGATATTTGGGAGCCCATAGGGGCCCATGGTGAAAAAGGAAATATCCTCACCTAATAATTACAGAGCAGCTTTCTGAGAGATTGCTTTCTGATGTGTGACTTCATCATACAAAATTCCACACTTCCCTTCTTGGAACAGTTTGCTAGCACTGTTGTCGTGGATTCTGCAAAGTGATATTTGGGAACCCATAGGGGCCCATGGTGAAAAAGGAAATAACCTCACATAGTACCTAGAGAGAAACTTTCTGAGAGATTGCTTTCTGATGTGTGCCTTCATCACACAGAGTTCCACCCTTCGCTCTGATGGTAGTTTCTTTTGCTGTGCAGAAACTCTTTAGTTTAATTAGATCCCATTGGTCAATTTTGGCTTTTGCTGCTGTTGCTTTTGGTGTTTTAGACATGAAGTCCTTGCCCATGCCTATGTCCTGAATAATACTACCTAGATTTTCTTCTAGGGTTTTTATGGTATTAGGTCTAACATTTAAGTCTCTAATCCATCTTGAATTAATCTTCGTATAAGGAGTAAGGAAAGGATCCAGTTTCAGCTTTCTACTTATGGCTAGCCAATTTTCCCAGCACCATTTATTAAATAGGGAATCCTTTCCCCATTTCTTGTTTCTCTCAGGTTTGTCAAAGATCAGATGGCTGTAGATGTGTGGTATTATTTCTGAGGACTCTGTTCTGTTCCATTGGTCTATAGCTCTGTTTTGGTACCTGTACCATGCTGTTTTGGTTACTGTAGCCTTGTAGTAGAGTTTGAAGTCAGGTAGCGTGACGCCTCCAGCTTTGTCCTTTTGCCTTAGGATTGTCTTGGCAATGCGGGCTCTTTTTTGGTTAAATATGAACTTTAAAGCAGTTTTTTCCAATTCTGTGAAGAAACTCATTGGTAGCTTGATGGGGATGGCATTGAATCTATAAATAACCTTGGGCAGTATGCCCATTTTCATGATATTGAGTCTTCCTATCCATGAGCATGGTATGTTCTTCCATTTGTTTGTGTCCTCTTTGATTTCACTGAGCAGTGGTTTGTAGTTCTCCTTGAAGAGGTCCTTTACATCCCTTGTAAGTTGGATTCCTGGGTAATTTTATTCTCTTTGAAGCAATTGTGAATGGAAGTTCATTCCTGACTTGGCTCTCTGCTTGTCTGTTACTGGTGTATAAGAATGCTTGTGATTTTGCCCATTAATTTTGTATCCTGAGACTTTGCTGAAGTTGCTTATCAGCTTAAGGAGATTTTGGGCTGAGACGATGGGGTTTTCTAAATATACAATCATGTCATCTGCAAACAGGGACAATTTGACTTCTTCTTTTCCTAACTGAATACCCTTGATTTCTTTCTCTTGCCTGATTCCCCTAGCCAGACCTTCCAACTCTATGTTGAATCGGAGTGGTGAGAGAGGGCATCCCTGTCTTGTACCAGTTTTCAAAGGGAATTTTTCCAGTTTTTGCCCATTCAGAATGATATTAGCTGTGGGTTTGTCGTAAATAGCTCTTATTATTTTGAGGTACGTTCCATCAGTACCGAATTTATTGAGCGTTTTTAGCATGAAGAGCTGTTGAATTTTGTCAAAAGCTCTTTCTGCATCTATTGAGATAATCATGTGGTTCTTGACTTTGGTTCTGTTTATATGCTGGATTATGTTTATTGATTTGCGAATGTTGAACCAGCCTTGCATCCCAGGGATGAAGCCCACTTGATCATGGTGGATAAGCTTTTGGATGTGCTGCTGATTCCGGTTTGCCAGTATTTTATTGAGGATTTTTGCATCGATGTTCATCAGGGATATTGGTCTAAAATTCTCTTTTTTTGTTGTGTCTCTGCCAGGCTTTGGTATCAGGATGATGTTGGCCTCATAAAATGAGTTCGGGAGGATTCCCTCTTTTTCTATTGATTGGAATTGCTTCAGAAGGAATGGTACCAGCTCCTCCTTGCTACCTCTGGTAGAATTCAGCTGTGAATCCATCTGGTCCTGGACTTTTTTTGGTGGTAGGCTACTAATTGTTGCCCTCAATTTCAGAGCCTGCTATTGGTCTATTCAGGGATTCAACTTCTTCCTGGTTTAGTCTTGGAGAGTGTAAGTGTCCAGGAATTATCCATTTCTTCTAGATTTTCTAGTTGATTTGTGTAGAGGTGTTTATAGTATTCTCTGATGGTAGTTTGCATTTCTGTGGTGTGGGTGGTGATATCCCCTTTATCATTTTTTATTACATCTATTTGATTCCTCTCTCTTTTCTTCTTTATTCGTCTTGCTAGCGGTCTGTCAATTTTGTTGATCTTTTCAAAAAACCAACTCCTGGATTCATTGATTTTTTGGAGGGTTTTTTGTGTCTCTATCTCCTTCAGTTCTGCTCTGATCTGAGTTATTTCTTGCCTTCTGCCAGCTTTTGAATGTGTTTTGTCTCTTGCCTCTCTTGTTCTTCTAAGTGTGATGTTAGAGTGTCAATTTTAGATCTTTCCAGCTTTCTCTTGTGGGCATTTAGTGCTATAAATTTCCCTCTACCCACTGCTTTAAATGTGTCCCAGAGATTCTGGTATGTTGTATCTTTGTTCTCCTTGGTTTCAAAGAATATCTTTATTTCTGCCTTCATTTGGTTATGTACCCAGTAGTCATTCAGGAGCAGGTTGTTCAGTTTCCATGTAGTTGAGCTGTTTTGATTGAGTTTCTTAGTCCTGAGTTCTAGTTTGATTGCACCTGTGGTCTGAGAGACAGTTTGTTATAATTTCTGTTCTTTTACATTGCTGAGGAGTGCCTTCCTTCCAATTATGTGGTCAATTTTGGAATAAGTGCGATGTGGTGCTGAGAAGAATGTATATTCTGTTGATTTGGGGTGGAGAGTTCTATAGATGTCTATTAGGTCTGCTTGGTGCAGAGATGAGTTCAATTCCTGGGTATCCTTGTTACTTTCTGTCTCGTTGATCTGTCTAATGTTGACAGTGGAGTGTTGAAGTCTCCCATTATTATTGTATTGGAATCTAAGTCTCTTGTAAGTCTCTAAGGACTTGCTTTATGAATCTGGGTGCTCCTGTATTGGGTGCATATATATTTAGGAGAGTTAGCTCTTCCTGTTGAATTGATCCCTTTACCATTATGTAATGGCCTTCTTTGTCTCTTTTCATCTTTGATGGTTTCAAGTCTGTTTTATCAGTGACTAGGATTGCAACCCCTGCTTTTTTTTGTTCTCCATTTGCTTGGTAGATCTTCCTCCATCCCTTTATTATGAGCCTATGTATGTCTCTGCATGTGAGATGGGTCTCCTGAATACAGCAGACTGATGGGTCTTGACTCTTTATCCAGTTTGCCAGTCTGTGTCTTTTCGTTGGAGCATTTAGTCCATTTACATTTAAGGTTAATATTGTTATGTGTGAACTTGATCCTGCCATTATGATATTAACTGGTTATTTTGCTCGTTAGTTGATCTAGTTTCTTCCTAGCCTCGATGGTCTTTACATTTTGGCCTGTTTTTGCAATGGCTGGTAACGGTTGTTCCTTTCCATGTTTAGGGCTTCCTTCTGGGTCTCTTGTAAGGCAGGCCTGGTGGTGACAAAATCTCTAAGCATTTGCTTATCTGTAAAGGATTTTATTTCTCCTCACTGATGAAACCTTAGTTTGGCTGGATAGGAAATTCTGGGTTTGTAAAATTCTTTCTTTAAGAACGTGAATATTGGCCCCCCACTCTCTTTCTGGCTTGTAGAGTTTCTACCGAGAGATCTGCTGTTAGTCTGATTGGCTTCCCTTTGTTGTAACCAGACCTTTCTCTCTCTGGCTGCCCTTAACATTTTTTCCTTCATTTCAACTTTGGTGACTCTGGCAATTATGTGTCTGGAGTGCTCTTCTCGAGGAGTATCTTTGTGGCATTCCTCTGTATTTCCTGAATTTGAATGTTGGCTTCCTACTGGGTTTGGGGAAATTCTCCTGGATGATATCCTGCAGAGTGGTTTCCAACTGGTTCATTTTCCCCTCACTTTCAGGCACCCCAATCAGACGTAGATTATGGTCTTTTTACATATCCCATACTTCTCTTCAGGCTTTGTTCATTTCTTTTTCTTCTTTTATCTTTTGGTTCTCTTCTCACTCATTTCATTCATTTGATCCTCAATCGCTGATACTCTTTTTTCCAGTTGATCAAGTTGGTTGCTGAAGCTTGTGCATTTGTCACGTATTTCTCGTGTCATGGTTTCATCTCTGTCATTTCCTTTATGACCTTCTCTGCATTAATTAGTCTAGCTGTCCATTCTTCCCCTCTTTCTTCAAAATTTTTAGTTTCTTTGTGCTGGGTACGTAATTCCTCCTTTAGTTCTGAGAAGTTTGATGGACTGAAGCCTTCTTCTCTCATCTCGTCAAAGTCATTCTCTGACCAGCTTCGATCCGTTGCTGGCGATGGGCTGCGCTCCTTTGCAGGGGGAGATGCGCTCTTACTTTTTGAATTTCCAGGTTTTCTGCCCTGCTTTTTCCCCATCTTTGTGGTTTTATCTGTCTCTGGTCTTTGATGATGGTGACGTACTGATGGGGTTTTGGTATAGGTGTCCTTCCTGTTTGATAGTGTTACTTCTGACAGTCTGGACCCTCAGCTGTAGGTTAGTTGGAGATTGCTTGAAGTCCACTCCAGACCCTGTTTGCCTGGGTATCAGCAGCAGAGGTTGCAGAAGATAGAATATTGCTGAACAGCGAGTGTACCTGTCTGATTCTTACTTTGGAAGCTTCATCTTAGGGGTGTACTCCACCCTGTGAGGTGTGGGGTGTCAGACTGCCCCTAGTGGGGGATGTCTCCCCGTGAGGCTACTCAGGGGTCAGTGACACACTTGTGCATGCAGTCTGTCCGTTCTCAGATCTCTACCTCCGTGTTGGGAGATCCACTGCTCTGTTCAAAGCTGTCAGACAGACTCCTTCACGTCTGCTCAGGCCTCTGTTGCTTCCCCTGTTGTTTTTTTAGCTAAGCCCTGCCCCCAGATGGGGATTCTATAGAGACAGGCAGGTTTCCTTGAGCTGCTGTGAGCTCCACCAGTTCGAGATTCCCAGCGGTTGTTCAACTACTTAAGCCTCTGCAATCGCGGCCGCCCCTCCCACAGCCTCGCTGCTGCCTCGCGGTTAGATCCCGCAAAGTGCTATTTCGGAGCCCATAGGGACCCTTGGTGAAAAAGGAAATATCCTCACATAATAGCTAGAGGGAAGCTTTCTGAGAATTTGCTTTCTGATGTGTGACTTCATCACACAGAGTTCCACCCTTTCCTTCATGGAACAGTTTGCTAACACTGTTGTCGTGTATTCTGCAAAGTGATATTTGGGAGCTCATTGAGGGCTATGGTGATAAAGGAAATACCCTCAGATCAAAACTGGAAAGAAGCGTTCTGAGAAACTGCATTGAAATTTGTGAATGCATTTGACAGACTTACACGTTTCTCTTCAGTGATCAGTTTGCTAACACAGTTTTCTGGAAATCTGCAATGGGATGCTTCCTGAACCAATGAAGTTACGGTGACAAAGGGAATATCCTCAGAAGAAAACAAGAAAGAAGATTTCTTAGAAACTTCTTCGAGATGTGTGAATTCATCTCACAGACTTATAAATATGTTTCATTTAGCAGTCTATTACCACTGTCTTTGAGGAACCTGAGAAGGGTTTCTTTGGATCCTATTGAGGCTTACGCTGATAAGGGAAATATCATCAGTTCAAAACGAGAAAGAAAATTTATGAAAATCTTCTTTCTGATCTGTGATTTCATCTCACAGAGTTACAACTTAGAACTCAGGACAGTTTGCTACCACTCTTTTCATGGAATCTGCAATATCCCCTATGAATATTTGGGATCCCATAGGGGCCCATGGTGAAAAAGGAAATCCTCAGATAATAACTAGAGAGAAGCTTTCTGAGAGTTGGTTTCTGATGTGTGACTTCATCACACAGGGTTCACACTTCCTTCATGGCAGAGTT
>NC_044569.1:21978487-21989598 GCF_007565055.1 Rhinopithecus roxellana
GACAATATCCGCTCGATATTCGGATGAAAAAAATCTCAAAAAAAACACGACTTTTCTCTTAAAGAAACCTTTTCCTTGGTGTAATGATTGTGTGAAATTCATCTCACAGAAGTTAACACTGGATTGTTTCGTGGCGCAAGCCCATTACACACGTCACCTTTGGGGAAAATGCTCGAGGTGAGAGGAACAAGGGGGCCCCAACTTTCCCGTGATTTGAGATCCGACTATTTGATGGCCTACCGTGCATATAAGGAAATTCATTTTCATCCGTTCAAACCGTGAAAAGAAGCTTTCTGAGAACTTCTTTCTGAGCATCTGTGTGTTCATCTCTCACAAGAGTTTACCAAACCTCTGGCCCTCAAAAAGCAGTGTTTGGCTAAACAACTCCTTTTTCCGTGGAATTCTCCCATTCAAACTGAAATAAAGAGTGCTAGCAAACTGCTTCCTGAGGTCTAAGTTTTAAGTCTGTGAGATGAATTCACAGATCAGAAAGAAGTTTCTCAGAAAGCTTCTTTCACGTTTTGAACTGATGATATGTCATTTATCAGCATAGGCCTCAATACGATCCAAAATGGCCCTTTTCAGGTTCCTCAAAGACAGTGTTAATGGACTGCTCCAAGAAACATAAGTGTATCACTGTGAGATGAATTCACACATCAACAAGAAGTTTCTAAGAAAGCTTCTTTCTAGTTTTCATCTGAGGATATTTCCTTTCTCACCGTAAGCTTCGTTGAGCGAAGAAGTATCCCATAGCAGATTTCCAGAAAACGGTGTTAGCAAACTGATCACTGAAGAGAAACGTGTAACTCTGTGAGTTGCATTCACACATGGCAATGCAGTTTCTCAGAAGACTTCTTTCCAGTTTTGATCTGAGGGTATTTCCTTTTTCACCATAGCCCTCAATGAGCTCCCAAATATCCCTTTCTAGAATCCACGACAACAGTGTTAGCAAACTGTTCCTAGAAGGGAAGGGTGGAACTCTGTGTGATGAAGTCACACATCAGAAAGCAATCTCTCAGAAAGCTTCTCTCTAGTTATTATGTGAGGATATTTCCTTTATCACCATGGGCCCCTCTGGGCTCCCAAATATCACTTTACAGTTTCCGCGAAAAGAGTGTTAGCAAACTCCTTCCTGAGGTCTAAATTTTAAGTCTGTGAGATGAACTCACTGATCAGGAAGAAATTTCTCAGAAAGCTTCTTTCACGTTTTGAAATGATGATATCTCCTTTATCAGCGTAGGCTTCAATGCGATCCAAAGAAGCCTTTCTCAGGTTCCTCAAAGTCAGTGTTAATGGACTGCTCCACGAAACATAAGTGTAACTCTGTGAGATGAATTCACACATCACCAAGAAGTTTCTAAGAAAGCTTCTTGCTAGTTTTCATCTGAGGATATTTCCTTTTTCACCATAAGCATCATTGCGCTTAGAAGGATCCCATTGCAGATTTCCATAGAAGTTTGTTAGCAAAGTGATCACTGTAGAGAAACGTGTAACTTGGTGAGTTGCATACACACATGGCAATGCAGTTTCTCAGAAGGCTTCTTTCCAGTTTTGATCTGAGGATATTTCCTTTTTCACCATAGCCCTCAAAGAGCTCCCAAACATCACTTTGCAGAATCCACGACAACAGTGTTAGCAAACTGTTCCAAGAAGGCAAGGGTGGAACTCTGTGTGATGAAGTCACACATCAGAATGCAATCTCTCAGAAAGCTTCTCTCTGGGTATTATCTGAGGATATTTTCTTTTTCACCATTGGCCCATATAGGCTCCGTAATATCAGTTTGTAGATTCCACGAAAAGAGTGTTAGCAAACTGCTTCTGAGGTCTAAGGTGTAACTCTGTGAGATGAATTCACAGATCTGAAAGAAGTTTCTCAGAAAGCTTCTTTCACGTTTTGAACTGATGATTTTCCTTTATCAGCGTAGGCCTCAATGCGATCCAAGAAGCCCTTCTCAGGTTCCTCAAAGACAGTGTTAATGGACTACTCCACGAAACAGAAGTGAAACACTGTGAGATGAATTCACACATCAACAAGAAGTTTCTAAGAAAGCTTCTTTCTAGTTTTCATCTGAGGATATTTCCTTTGTCACCATAAGCATCATTGCACTTAGAAGTATCCCATTGCAGATTTCCAGAGAAGTTTGTTAGCAAACTGATCACTGTAGAGAAACGTGTAACTTGGTGAGTTGCATTCACACATGGCAATGCAGTGTCTCAGAAGGCTTCTCCCCAGTTTTGATCCGAGGATATATCCTTTTTCACTGTAGCCCTCAATGAGCTCCCAAATAGCACTTTGCAGAATCCACGACAAGAGTGTTAGCAAACTGTTCCAAGAATGGAAGGGTGGAACTCTTTGAGATGAAGTCACACATCAGAAAGCAATATCTCAAAAAGCTTCTCTCTAGTTATTATGTGAGGATATTTCATTTTTCGCCATGGACAATGTGGGCTCCCAAATAACACTTTGCAAAATCCATGACAACAGGGTTAGCAAACTCTTCCAAGAAGGGAAGGGTGGAACTCTCTGTAATGAAGTCATACATCAGAAATCAAACTCTCAGAAAGCTTCTCTCTAGTTATTATGTGAGGATATTTCCTTTTTCACCATGTGCCCCTATTGGTTCCCAAATATCACTTTGCAAATTCCACGAAAAGAGTGTTAGCAAACTGCTTCCTGAGGTCTAAGTTGTAACACTGTGGGATGAATTCACAGATCAGAAAGAAGTTTCTCATAAAGTTTCTTTCAGGTTTTGAACTGATGATATTTCCTTTATCAGCATAAGCCTCAATGAGATCCAAAGAATCCCTTCTCAGGTTCATCAAAGACAGTGTTAATGGACTGTTCCAAGAAACATAAGTGTATCTCTCTGAGATGAACTCACACATCACCAAGAAGTTTCTATGAAAACTTCTTTCTCGTTTTCATCTGAGGATATTTCCTTTGTCACCGTAAGCTTCTTTGCGCTAAGACGTATCCCATTGCAGATTGCCAGAAAACTGTGTTAGCAAACTGATCACTGAAGAGAAACGTGTAACTCTGTGAGTTGCATTCACACATGGCAATGCAGTTTCTCAGAAGACTTCTTTCCAGTTTTGATCTGAGGGTATTTCCTTTTTCACCATAGCCCTCAATGAGCTCCCAAATATCCCTTTCTAGAATCCACGACAACAGTGTTAGCAAACTGTTCCTAGAAGGCAAGGGTGGAACTCTGTGTGATGAAGTCACACATCAGAAAGCAATCTCTCAGAAAGCTTCTCTCTAGTTATTATGTGAGGATATTTCCTTTATCACCATGGGCCCCTCTGGGCTCCCAAATATCACTTTACAGTTTCCGCGAAAAGAGTGTTAGCAAACTCCTTCCTGAGGTCTAAATTTTAAGTCTGTGAGATGAACTCACTGATCAGGAAGAAATTTCTCAGAAAGCTTCTTTCACGTTTTGAAATGATGATATCTCCTTTATCAGCGTAGGCTTCAATGCGATCCAAAGAAGCCCTTCTCAGGTTCCTCAAAGGCAGTGTTAATGGACTGCTCCACGAAACATAAGTGTAACTCTGTGAGATGAATTCACACATCACCAAGAAGTTTCTAAGAAAGCTTCTTTCTAGTTTTCATCTGAGGATATTTCCTTTGTCACCATAAGCATCATTGCACTTAGAAGTATCCCATTGCAGATTTCCAGAGAAGTTTGTTAGCAAACTGATCACTGTAGAGAAACGTGTAACTTGGTGAGTTGCATTCACACATGGCAATGCAGTGTCTCAGAAGGCTTCTCCCCAGTTTTGATCCGAGGATATATCCTTTTTCACCGTAGCCCTCAATGAGCTCCCAAATAGCACTTTGCAGAATCCACGACAAGAGTGTTAGCAAACTGTTCCAAGAATGGAAGGGTGGAACTGTTGAGATGAAGTCACACATCAGAAAGCAATATCTCACAAAAGCTTCTCTCTAGTTATTATGTGAGGATATTTCATTTTTTCGCCATGGACAATGTGGGCTCCCAAATAACACTTTGCAAAATCCATGACAACAGGGTTAGCAAAACTCTTCCCAAGAAGGGAAGGGTGGAACTCTCTTGTAATGAAGTCTACATCAGAAATCAAACTCTCAGAAGCTTCTCTCTAGTTATTATGTGAGGATATTTCCTTTTTCACCATGTGCCCCTATTGGTTCCCAAATATCACTTTGCAAATTCCACGAAAGAGTGTTAGCAAGTGCTTTCCTGAGGTCTAAGTTGTAAACACTGTGGGATGAATTCACAGATCAGAAAGAAGTTTCTCATAAAGTTTCTTTCAGGGTTTTGAACTGATGATATTTCCTTTATCAGACATAAGCCTCAATGAGATCCAAAGAATCCCTTCTCAGTTCATCAAAGACAGTGTTAATGGACTGTTCCAAGAAACATTAAGTGTATCTCTCTGAGATGAACTCATACATCACCAGAAGTTTCTATGAAAACTTCTTTCTCGTTTCGTCTGTAGGATATTTCCTTGTCACCCGTAAGCTTCTTGCGCTAAGACGTATCCCATTGCAGATTGCCAGAAAACTGTGTTAGCAACTGATCACTGAAGAGAAACGTGTAACTCTGTGAGTTGCATTCACACATGGCAATGCAGTTCTCAGAAGGCTCTTTCCAGTTTTCATGAGGATATTTCCTTTTTCACCGTAGACCTCAATGAGCTCAATATCACTTTGCAGAATCCATGACAACAGTGTTAGCAAACTGTTCTAAGAAGGGAAGGGTGGAACTCGTGTGATGAAGTCACACATCAGAAAGCAATCTCTCAGAAAGATTTTATATTATGTGAGGATAATCCCTTTTTCACCATGGGCCCTATGGGCTCCCAATATCACTTTGCAGTTCCACGAAAAGATGTTAGCGAATTGCTCTGGTATAAGCTGTAACTCTGTGAGAAGAAATCACAGATCAGAAAGAGGTTTCTCAGAAAGCTTCTTTCACGTGTTTGAAATGATGATATTCCTTTATCAGTGTAGCCCAATACGATCCAAGAAGCCCTTCTCAGGTTCCTCAAAACAGTGTTAATGGACTGCTCCACGAAACATAAGTGTAACTCTGTGAGATGAATTCACACATCACCAAGAAGTTTCTAAGAAGCCTTCTTTCTAGCTTTCATCTGAGGATCCTTTGTCAATGAAAGCTTCATTGCGCTAAGAAGTATCCATTGCAGATTTCCAGAAAATTTTGTTAGCAAACTGATCACTGAAGAGAAACGTGTAACTCTGTGAGTTGCATTCACACATGGCAATGCAGTTTCTCAGAAGGCTTCTTTCCAGTTTTGATCTGAGGATATTTCTTTTTCTCATAGCCCTCAATGAGCTCCCAAACATCACTTTGCAGAACCACGACAACATGTTAGCAACTGTCCAAGAAGGAAGGGTGGAACTGTGTGATGAAGTCACAAAGAAAGCAATCTCTCAGAGAGCTCTCTCTCGTTATTATGTGAGGATATTTCCTTTTTCACCATGGGCCCCTATGGGTTTCTGAAATATCACTTTGCAGATCCACGAAAAGAGTGCTAGCAAACTGCTTCCTGAGGTTAAGTTTTAAGTCTGTGAGATGACTTCACAGATCAGAAAGAAGTTTCGCAGAAGCTTCTTTCACGTTTTGAACTGATGATATGTCATTTATCAGCATAGGCCTCAATACGATCCAAAATGGCCCTTTTCAGGTTCCTCAAAGACAGTGTATGGACTGCTCACAAGAAACATAAGTGTATCACTGTGAGATGAATTCACACATCTTTGCATTTTTTTTGTTTTTTGTATTTTTTGCATCTTTCCCAGAAGGCTTTTTCCAGTTTTTATCTGAATATATTTCCTTTTTTCACCATCGCCTCTATGAGCTCCAAATATCACTTGGCAGAATCCACGACAAAGCGTTAGCAACTGTTCTAAAAGGGAGGGTGGAACCTGGTGATGAAGTATACACATCAGGAAGCAATCTGAGAAGCTTCTCTCTAGTTATTCTGAGGATATTCCTTTTTCACAAGGGCCCCAATGGCTCCCAAATATCACTTTGCAGATTCCACAAAAGAGGTTAGCAAACTGCTTCTGAGTCTAATCTGTACTCTGTTGATGGTTTCACAGATCACAAGAAGATTCTCAGAAAGCTTCTTTCACGTTTGAACTGATGAATTTCCTTATCAGCGTAGGCCTCAAGCGATCCAAAGTACTTCTCATGTTCCTCAAAGACAGTGTAATGGACAGTTCCAGGAAACATAAGTGTAACTCTGTGAGATGAATTCACATCACCTAGAAGTTGCTAACAGCTGCTTTCTAGTTTCATCTGATGATTGTCCTTTGTCACATGATGCTTCATTGCGCTAAGAACATCCACATGCAGATTTCAAAAAATTGTGTTACGAAACTGATCACTGAAGGAACGTGTAACTGTGCGTTGACATTCGTACACGAAGTGCATTTTCCCAGAAGCTTCTTTGCAGTTTTTGTCTGAAGATATTTACCTTTTTCACCATATCCCTCAATGAGCTCCCAAATATCTCTTTGCAGAATCCACGACACCTTGTAACAAACTGTTCAAGAAGGGAAGGGTGACTCTGGTGTGAAAGTACACATCAGAAAAGCAATCTTTCAAACAGCTTCTCTCTAGTTATTATCTGAGGATATTCCTTTTCACAATGGGCACCAATGGGCTCCCAAATATCCCTTGCAGATTCCACAAAAGGAGTGTAGAAACTGCTTCATGACGATAATGTAACACTGAGATGAATTCAGAGTCACAAGAAGTTTCAGAAAGCTAATCTCACGTTTTGAACTGATGTTATTCCTTATCAGGGTAGGCCTCAATGCGATCCAATGCCCTCTCAGGTTCCTCAAAAACAGTGTTAAGGACTGTTGCAGGACACCTAAGTGTAACTCTGAGAGATGAATTCAAACATCACCAAGAAATTTCGGGAAAGTTTCTTTCAGTTTTCATTTGGGATATTTCCTTTGTCACTGTAGCTTCATACGCTTAGAGTAGTATCCATTGCACGATTTCAAGAAAATGTGTAGCAAACTGATGACTGAAGACAAACGTGTAACTCTGTGAGTTGCATCATACATCGAAGTGCATTTTCCCAGAAGGCTTCTTTCCAGTTTTTATCTGAAGAATATTCCTTTCACCATAGCCCTCATAAGCTCGCAAATATCACTTGGCAGAATCCACGACAACAGTGTTAGAAACTGTTGAGAAGGGAAGGGTGGAACTTGTGTGATGAGCACACCTCAGAAAGCAATGTCCAGAAAGCTTCTCTTAGTTATTATCTGAGGATATCCTTTTTCACAATGGGCCCCAATGGCTCCAAATATCACTTTTCAGATTCCACGAAAAGAGGTTATGAAACTGCTTCTGAGGTCTAAGCGTAACTCTGCGAGATGAATTCACGATCACAAAAGAAGTTTCTCAGAAAGTTCTTTCACGTTTTCCACTGATGATATTTCCCTTTCACGCATAGGCCCCAATGCGATCCAAAGTAGCCCTCTCAGGTTCCTCAAAGAGGTGTTATGGACTGTTAAGTGACAGCATAAGTGTAACTCTGTGAGATGAATTCACACATCACCAAGAAGTTTCAAAGAAAGTTTCTTTCTAGTTTTCATCTGAGATATTTCCTTTGTCACCATAAGCTTACTGCGCTAAGAAGTATGCCACTTGCAGATTTCAAGAAAACTTGTTTGCCAACTGATCCCTGAGAGAAAGTGTTGAACTTGTAGTTGCATCATCCATCGAAGTGCAATTTCCCAGAAGGCTTCTTCCAGTTTTTATGGGAAGATATATCTTTTCACCATAGCCCTCAATGAGCTCCAATATCACTTTGCAGAATCCACGACACTGTGTTAGCAAACGTTTCCATGAGAGACGGGTGGTAACTCTGTGTGATGAAGCACACATAGAAAGCAATCTCTGAGAAAGCTTCTCTCTAGTTATTATCTGAGGATATTTCCGTGTTCACAATGGGCCCAAGGGCTCCCAAATATCACTTTGCAGATTCACGAAAAGGTTTAACAAACTGCTTCCTGGGGACTAAGTTGTAACTCTGTGAGATAATTCACAGATCACAAAGAAGTTTTTCTGAAATGCCTCTTTCACGTTTTGAACTGTGATATTTCCTTTACCACGTAGGCCACAGGTGATCCAAGTAGCCCTTCTAATTTCCTCAAAGACAGTGCTAATGACTGTTCCAGGAAAAAATAAGTGTAGCTCGGTGAAATGAATTCACACATCACCAAGAAGTTTTACAAACGCTTCTCAGTTTCATCTGAGGATATATCCTTTGTCACCGTAAGCTTCATTGAGTTAAGAAATATCCCATTGCAGATTTCAAGAAAACATGTTAGGAAACGGATCAATGAAGAGAAACGTGTAACTCGTGAGTTACATCATACATCGAAGTGCGTTCCAGAAGGCTTCTTTCCAGTTTTTATTGAGGTATTTTCTTTTTCACCATGCCCTCAATTAGCTCCCCAAATATCACTGGCAGAATCCACGACAACAGTGTAGCAAACTATTCCAGAAGGAAGGGGAACTCTGTGTGAAGTCACACATCAGAAAGCAATCTCTCATAAAGCTTTCTCTAGTTATCATGAGGACATTTCCTTTTTCACTATGGGCCCCAATTGGCTCCCAAATATCACTTTGCAGATTCCACGAAAGAGTGTTAATCAACGCTTCATGAGGACAAAGTTGTAACTCTGTGAGAGAATGCACAGATCACAAAGAAGTTTCTAGAAAGCTTCTTTCACGTTTTGAACTGATGATATTTCCTTTATCAGCCTAGTCTCAATGCGATCCAAAGTAGCCCTTCTCAGGTTCCTCAAAGACAGTGTTAATGGACTGTTCCAGGAAACATAAGTGTAACTGTGTGAGATGATTCACAAGCACCAAGAAGATTCTAGCAAGCTTCTTCTAGTTTTCATCTGAGGATATTTCCTTTCTCACCGTAAGCTTCATTGCGCTAAGAAGTATCCAATTGCCGATTTCAAGAAAACTCTATTAGCAAACTGATCACTGAAAGAAAGGTTTAACTCTGTTAGTTGCATTCATACATCGAAGTGCATTTTCCAGAACGCTTCTTTACTGTTTTTATCTGAAGATATTTCCTTTTCCACCATAGCCCTCATTGAGCTCCCAAATATCACTTTGTGAATCCAGACAACTCTGTTAACAACGGTTCTGCGAAGGGTGTTGGAACTCTGTGTGATGAAGTCACACCTCAGAAAGTAACTCTTCAGAAAGTTTCTCACTTGTTATTATCTGAGGATATTTCCTTTTTCACCCTGGCCCCAATGGGCTCCCAAAATCACCTTGCAGATTCCAAGAAAAGGTGTAGGCAAACTGCTTCATGAGGACTGCGTGATCTCTGTGAGATGAATTCACAGATCACAAAAAGTTTCTCAGACAACCTTCTCGCACGTTTTAAATGAATTATATTTCCTTATCCACGTAGGCCTTAATGCTACCAAAGTAGCACTTCTCAGTTTCCTCAAAGACAGTGTTAATGGACTATCCCGGAAACATAAGTGTAACTGTGTGAGATGAATTCACACATCACCAAGAGTTTCTAAGAAAGCTTCTTTCTCCTTTTCATCTGAGGATATTTTCTTTGCACCATAAGCTTCATTGTGCTAAGAAGTTCCCATTGCAGATTTCAAGAAAACTGTGTTAGCAAACTGATCAATGAAGAGAAAGGTGTAACTCTGTGAGTTGCATTCATACATCGAAGTGCATTTTCCCAGAAGGCTTCTTTCTCATTTTTATCTGAAGATATTTCCTTTTTCACCATAGCCTCAATGAGGTCCCAAATTATCACTTTTCAGATCCACGACAACAGTGTTAGCAAACGGTTCCAAGAAGAGAAGGGTGGAACTCTGTGTGATGAAGTCACGACTCAGAAAGCAATCTCAGAGAGCTTCTCCCTAGTGATTATCTGTGGTATTTCCTTTTTCACTATGGGTCCCAAGGGCTCTTAAACATCACTTGCAGATTCCCGAAAAGAGTGTTAGTAAACTGCTTTATGAGGGCTAAGTTGTAACACTCGTGAGATGAAATCACAGACCACAAAGAAGTTTCTCAGAAAGCTTCTTTCACGTTTTGAACTAATGATATTTCCTTTATCAGCGTAGACCTCAATGCAACCCTTCTCAGGTTCTTCAAAGACAGTCTTAAAGGCCTGTTCCTGGAAACATAAGTGTAACTCTGTGAGATGAATTCACACATCACCAAAGAAAATTTCTAAGGAAGCTTCTTTTAGTTTTCATCTGAGGATATTTTTATGTCACCATAAGCTTCACTGGCTAAGAAGTATCCCATTGAAGATTTCAAGAAAACTGTCTTAGCAAACTGTTCACTGAAAAGAAAGGTGTTAATCTGTGAGTTGCATTCATACATCGAAGTGCATTTTCCGAAGCCTTCTTTCCAGTTTTTATCTGAGGATATTTCCTTTTTCACCATAGCCCTCAATGAGCTCCCAAATATCACTTGGCAGAATCCACGCAAACTGTGTTAGCAAACTGTTCCAAGAAGGGAAGGGTGGACTATGTGTGATGAAGTCACATCTCAGAAAGCAATCTCTCAGAAAGCTTCTCTCTCGTTATCTGACCGTATTTCCTTTCACATGGGTCCCAATTGGCTCCCTAATATCACTTTGCAGATTCCACGAAAAGAGTGTTAGCCAACGCTTCATGAGGACTAAGTTGTAACTGTGTGAGATGAATTCACCATCACAAGAAGTTTCTCAGAAAGCTTCTTCACATTGAACTTATGATATTTCCTTATCAGGGTAGGCCTCAATGCGATCAAAGAAGCCCTCTTGGTTCCTCAAACCAGTGTTATGAACTGTTCAGGAAATATAAGTGTAACTCTGTGAGATGAATTCACACATCACCAAGAACATTCTAGGAATGTTTCTTCATTTTTCATCAGGGATATTTCCTTGTCACCATAACGTTCATTGAGCTAAGAAGTATCCCATTGCAGATTAAGAAACTGTGTTAGCAAACTGATCTATGAAGAGAAACGTGTAACTCTGTGAGTTGCATTCACCACATCGAGTGCATTTTCCCAGAAGGCTTCTTTCCAGTTTTATCTGAATGC
>NC_044569.1:21989698-22026429 GCF_007565055.1 Rhinopithecus roxellana
GAAAGAAGCTTTTTGAGAAAGTTGTTTTCTGATCTGTGAGTTCATCTCACAGAGTTACAACCTCTGCCTTAAGAAGCAGTTTGCTAACACTTTTTTGGTGGAATCTGCAAAGTGATATTGGGAGCCTATTGAGGCCCATGGTGATAAAGGAATTATCCTCACTAATAACTAAGGAGAAGCTTTCTGAGAAACTGCATTGCCATGTGTGAATGCAACTCACAGAGTTACACGTTTCTCTTCAGTGATCAGTTTGTTAGCACAGTTTTCTGGAAATCTGCAATTAGATACTTCATAGCGCAAGGAACATTACAGTGACAAAGGAATTTCCACAGATGAAAACTAGAAAGAAGCTTTCTTAGAAACTTCTTGGTGATGTGTGAATTCATCTCACAGAGTTACACTTATGTTTCGTGGAGCAGTCCATTAACACTGTCTTTGGGGAATCTGAGAAGGGCTTCTTTGGATCACATTGAGGCCTACGCTGATAAAGGAAATTTCATCCGTTCAAAACGTGAAAGGAAGCTTTTTGAGAAAGTTGTTTCTGATCTGTGAGTTCATCTCACAGAGTTACAAACCTCTGCCTTAAGAAGCAGTTTGCTAACACTTTTTTTGGTGGAATCTGCAAAGTGATATTTGGGAGCCTATTGAGGCCCATGGTGATAAAGGAATTATCCTCACATAATAACTAAGGAGAAGCTTTGTGAGAAACTGCATTGCCATGTGTGAATGCAACTCAAAGCGTTACACGTTTCTCTTCAGTGATCAGTTTGTTAGCACAGTTTTCTGGAAATCTGCAATTAGATACCTCACAGCGCAATGAACATTACAGTGACAAAGGAAATGTCCACAGATGAAAACTAGAAAGAAGCTTTCTTAGAAACTTCTTGGTGATGTGTGAATTCATCTCACAGAGTTACACTTATGTTTCGTGGAGCAGTCCATTAACACTGTCTTTGGGGAATCTGAGAAGGGCTTCTTTGGATCACATTGAGGCCTACGCTGATAAAGGAAATTTCATCAGTTCAAAACGTGAAAGAAGCTTTCTGAGAAACTTCTTTCTGATCTGTGAGTTCATCTCACAGAGTTACAACCTCTGCCTCAAGATGCAGTTTGCTAACACGCTTTCCGTGGAATCTGCAAAGTGATAATTGGGAGCCTATTGGGGCCCATGGTGATAAAGCAAATATCCTCACATAATAACTAAAGAGAAGCTTTCTGAGAAACTGCATTGCCATGTGTGAATGCAAACTCACAGAGTTACACGTTTCTCTTCAGTGATCAGTTTGTTCGCACAGTTTTCTGGGAATCTGCAATTAGATACTTCATAGCGCAATGAACATTACAGTGACAAAGGAAATTTCCACAGATGAAAACTAGAAAGAAGCTTTCTTAGAAACTTCTTGTGATGTGTGAATTCATCTCACAGAGTTACACTTATGTTTCCTGGAGCAGTCCATTAACACTGTCTTTGGGGAAACTGAGAAGGGCTTCTTTGGATCACATTGAGGCCTACGCTGATAAAGGAAATTTCATCCGTTCAAAACGTGAAAGAAGCTTTTTGAGAAAGTTCTTTCTGATCTGTGAGTTCAATCTCACAGAGTTACAACCTCTGCCTTAAGAAGCAGTTTGCTAACACTTTTTTGGTGGAATCTGCAAAGTGATATTTGGGAGCCTATTGAGGCCCATGGTGATAAAGGAATTATCCTCACATAATAACTAAGGAGAAGCTTTCTGAGAAACTGCATTGCCATGTGTGAATGCAACTCACAGAGTTACACGTTTCTCTTCAGTGATCAGTTTGTTAGCACAGTTTTCTGGAAATCTGCAATTAGATACTTCACAGCGCAATGAACATTACAGTGACAAAGGAAATGTCCACAGATGTATACTAGAAAGAAGCTTTCTTAGAAACTTCTTGGTGATGTGTGAATTCATCTCACAGAGTTACACTTATGTTTCGTGGAGCAGTCCATTAACACTGTCTTTGGGGAAACTGAGAAGGGCTTCTTTGGATCACATTGAGGCCTACGCTGATAAAGGAAATTTCATCCGTTCAAAACGTGAAAGAAGCTTTTTGAGAAAGTTGTTTCTGATCTGTGAGTTCATCTCACAGAGTTACAACCTCTGCCTTAAGAAGCAGTTTGCTAACACTTTTTTGGTGGAATCTGCAAAGTGATATTTGGGAGCCTATTGAGGCCCATGGTGATAAAGGAATTATCCTCACATAATAACTAAGGAGAAGCTTTGTGAGAAACTGCATTGCCATGTGTGAATGCAACTCACAGAGTTACGCCAGTGTTTTTTGGGGCCGTTTCTTAGGACTGTTTCCGTGGATTCCGAGAAGTGATATTTCAGATAGCTTTGAAGAATAGAAGGAGAAAACTAATATACTCCAAGAGAAAGCGGAACCAAGCTTTCTGCGAAACTGCTTTGTGATATGTGAATTCATTTCACAGTGTTCTATCACCCTTTCTCGGGGGAGTTTCCTAGCACTCATTTTGAGGAATCTCAGATGTGATGTCTTGGATATCGTTGAATCGCATGCTGAATAAGGAACTATCCTCAGAGAAACCTGCAGAGAAGCCTTCTCAGAAACTTCTTTGTTGTGGGTGAATTCAGCCCACAGATGTCCATCATTGTTTCCACTGAGAAACTTGCTAGCAGAGTTTTCGCAGAATCTGCAATAGGACACACGGTGGCGCTCCAAGACCACAAATAACCTCGTCTTACTAAGTGGGAAGCTTCTGAGAAACCGCTTTGTGATGTGTGAATTCAACTCACTAAGTTGCAGCTGTATTTCGTGGGGCCGTGGCCTAGCCCTATTTGTGTGGAATCTGAGAACAGATATTCCCGATCCCTTTGAAAACAATGGGGCCAATGGAAACATCTTCCAATAAAAATGAGAAAGAAGCTTTCTGAGAAACTTCTTTCTGATCTGTGAGTTCATCTCACAGAGTTACCACCTCTGCCCAAAGAAGCAGATGGCTAACACTCTGTTCGTGTAATCTGCAAAATGATATTTGGGAGCCTATTGGGGCCCATGGTGATAAAGGAATTATCCTCACATAATAACTAAAGAGAAGCTTTCTGAGAAACTGCATTGCCATGTGTGAATGCAACTCACAGAGTTATACGTTTCTCTTCAGTGATCAGTTTGTTAGCACAGTTTTCTGGAAATCTGCAATTAGATACTTCACAGCGCAATGAACATTACAGTGACAAAGGAAATGTCCACAGATGAAAACTAGAAAGAAGCTTTCTTAGAAACTTCTTGGTGATGTGTGAATTCATCTCACAGAGTTACACTTATGTTTCGTGGAGCAGTCCATTAACACTGTCTTTGGGGTATCTGAGAAGGGCTTCTTTGGATCACATTGAGGCCTACGCTGATAAAGGAAATTTCATCCGTTCAAAACGTGAAAGAAGCTTTCTGAGAAACTTCTTTCTGATCTGTGAGTTCATCTCACAGAGTTACAACCTCTGCCTCAAGAAGCAGTTTGCTAACACGCTTTTCGTGGAATCTGCAAAGTGATAATTGGGAGCCTATTGGGGCCCATGGTGATAAAGCAAATATCCTCACATAATAACTAAGAGAAGCTTTCTGAGAAACTGCATTGCCATGTGTGAATGCAACTCACAGAGTTACACGTTTCTCTTCAGTGATCAGTTTGTTAGCACAGTTTTCTGGGAATCTGCAATTAGATACTTCATAGCGCAATGAACATTACAGTGACAAAGGAAATTTCCACAGATGAAAACTAGAAAGAAGCTTTCTTAGAAACTTCTTGGTGATGTGTGAATTCATCTCACAGAGTTACACTTATGTTTCGTGGAGCAGTCCATTAACACTGTCTTTGGGGAAACTGAGAAGGGCTTCTTTGGATCACATTGAGGCCTACGCTGAGAAAGGAAATTTCATCCGTTCAAAACGTGAAAGAAGCTTTTTGAGAAAGTTCTTTCTGATCTGTGAGTTCATCTCACAGAGTTACAACCTCTGCCTTAAGAAGCAGTTTGCTAACACTTTTTTGGTGGAATCTGCAAAGTGATATTTGGGAGCCTATTGAGGCCCATGGTGATAAAGGAATTATCCTCACATAATAACTAAGGAGAAGCTTTCTGAGAAACTGCATTGCCATGTGTGAATGCAACTGACAGAGTTACACGTTTCTCTTCAGTGATCAGTTGTTAGCACAGTTTTCTGGAAATCTGCAATTAGATACTTCATAGCGCAATGAACATTACAGTGACAACGGAAATTTCCACAGATGAAAACTAGAAAGAAGCTTTCTTAGAAACTTCTTGGTGATGTGTGAATTCATCTCACAGAGTTACACTTATGTTTCGTGGAGCAGTCCATTAACACTGTCTTTGGGGAAACTGAGAAGGGCTTCTTTGGATCACATTGAGGCCTACGCTGAGAAAGGAAATTTCATCCGTTCAAAACGTGAAAGAAGCTTTCTGAGAAACTTCTTTCTGATCTGTGAGTTCATCTCACAGAGTTACAACCTCTGCCTTAAGAAGCAGTTTGCTAACGCTTTTTTGGTGGAATCTGCAAAGTGATATTTGGGAGCCTATTGAGGCCCATGGTGATAAAGGAATTATCCTCACATAATAACTAAGGAGAAGCTTTGTGAGAAACTGCATTGCCATGTGTGAATGCAACTCACAGAGTTACACGTTTCTCTTCAGTGAACAGTTTGTTAGCACAGTTTTCTGGAAATCTGCAATTAGATACTTCATAGCGCAATGAACATTACAGTGACAAAGGAAATTTCCACAGATGAAAACTAGAAAGAAGCTTTCTTAGAAACTTCTTGGTGATGTGTGAATTCATCTCACAGAGTTACACTTATGTTTCGTGGAGCAGTCCATTAACACTGTCTTTGGGGAAACTGAGAAGGGCTTCTTTGGATCACATTGAGGCCTACGCTGATAAAGGAAATTTCATCCGTTCAAAACGTGAAAGAAGCTTTCTGAGAAACTTCTTTCTGATCTGTGAGTTCATCTCACAGAGTTACAACCTCTGCCTCAAGAAGCAGTTTGCTAACACTCTTTTCTTGGAATCTGCAAAGTGATATTTGGGAGCCTATTGGGGCCCATGGTGATAAAGGAATTATCCTCACATAATAACTAAAGAGAAGCTTTGTGAGAAACTGCATTGCCATCTGTGAATGCAACTCACAGAGTTACGCCAGTGTTTTTTGGGGCCGTTTCTTAGGACTGTTTCCGTGGATTCCGAGAAGTGATATTTCAGATAGCTTTGAAGAATAGAAGGAGAAAACTAATATACTCCAAGAGAAAGCGGAACCAAGCTTTCTGCGAAACTGCTTTGTGATATGTGAATTCATTTCACAGTGTTCTATCACCCTTTCTCGGGGGAGTTTCCTAGCACTCATTTTGAGGAATCTCAGATGTGATGTCTTGGATATCGTTGAATCGCATGCTGAATAAGGAACTATCCTCAGAGAAACCTGCAGAGAAGCCTTCTCAGAAACTTCTTTGTTGTGGGTGAATTCAGCCCACAGATGTCCATCATTGTTTCCACTGAGAAACTTGCTAGCAGAGTTTTCGCAGAATCTGCAATAGGACACAAGGTGGCGCTCCAAGACCACAAATAACCTCGTCTTACTAAAGTGGGAAGCTTTCTGAGAAACCGCTTTGTGATGTGTGAATTCAACTCACTAAGTTGCAGCTGTATTTCGTGGGGCCGTGGCCTAGCCCTATTTGTGTGGAATCTGAGAACAGATATTCCCGATCCCTTTGAAAACAATGGGGCCAATGGAAACATCTTCCAATAAAAATGAGAAAGAAGCTTTCTGAGAAACTTCTTTCTGATCTGTGAGTTCATCTCACAGAGTTACCACCTCTGCCCAAAGAAGCAGATGGCTAACACTCTGTTCGTGTAATCTGCAAAATGATATTTGGGAGCCTATTGGGGCCCATGGTGATAAAGGAATTATCCTCACATAATAACTAAAGAGAAGCTTTCTGAGAAACTGCATTGCCATGTGTGAATGCAACTCACAGAGTTATACGTTTCTCTTCAGTGATCAGTTTGTTAGCACAGTTTTCTGGAAATCTGCAATTAGATACTTCATAGCGCAGTGAACATTACAGTGACAAAGGAAATTTCCACAGATGAAAACTAGAAAGAAGCTTTCTTAGAAACTTCTTGGTGATGTGTGAATTCATCTCACAGAGTTACACTTATGTTTCGTGGAGCAGTCCATTAACACTGTCTTTGGGGAATCTGAGAAGGGCTTCTTTGGATCACATTGAGGCCTACGCTGATAAAGGAAATTTCATCCGTTCAAAACGTGAAAGAAGATTTTTGAGAAAGTTCTTTCTGATCCGTGAGTTCATCTCACAGAGTTACAACCTCTGCCTTAAGAAGCAGTTTGCTAACACTTTTTTGGTGGAATCTGCAAAGTGATATTTGGGAGCCTATTGAGGCCCATGGTGATAAAGGAATTATCCTCACATAATAACTAAGGAGAAGCTTTCTGAGAAACTGCATTGCCATGTGTGAATGCAACTCACAGAGTTACACGTTTCTCTTCAGTGATCAGTTTGTTAGCACAGTTTTCTGGAAATCTGCAATTAGATACTTCATAGCGCAAGGAACATTACAGTGACAAAGGAAATTTCCACAGATGAAAACTAGAAAGAAGCTTTCTTAGAAACTTCTTGGTGATGTGTGAATTCATCTCACAGAGTTACACTTATGTTTCGTGGAGCAGTCCATTAACACTGTCTTTGGGGAAACTGAGAAGGGCTTCTTTGGATCACATTGAGGCCTACGCTGATAAAGGAAATTTCATCCGTTCAAAACGTGAAAGAAGCTTTTTGAGAAAGTTGTTTCTGATCTGTGAGTTCATCTCACAGAGTTACAACCTCTGCCTTAAGAAGCAGTTTGCTAACACTTTTTTGGTGGAATCTGCAAAGTGATATTTGGGAGCCTATTGAGGCCCATGGTGATAAAGGAATTATCCTCACATAATAACTAAGGAGAAGCTTTCTGAGAAACTGCATTGCCATGTGTGAATGCAACTCACAGAGTTACACGTTTCTCTTCAGTGATCAGTTTCTTAGCACAGTTTTCTGGAAATCTGCAATTAGATACTTCACAGCGCAATGAACATTACAGTGACAAAGGAAATGTCCACAGATGAAAACTAGAAAGAAGCTTTCTTAGAAACTTCTTGGTGATGTGTGAATTCATCTCACAGAGTTACACTTATGTTTCGTGGAGCAGTCCATTAACACTGTCTTTGGGGAATCTGAGAAGGGCTTCTTTGGATCACATTGAGGCCTACGCTGAGAAAGGAAATTTCATCCGTTCAAAACGTGAAAGAAGCTTTCTGAGAAACTTCTTTCTGATCTGTGAGTTCATCTCACAGAGTTACAACCTCTGCCTTAAGAAGCAGTTTGCTAACAATTTTTGGTGGAATCTGCAAAGTGATATTTGGGAGCCTATTGAGGCCCATGGTGATAAAGGAATTATCCTCTCATAATAACTAAAGAGAAGCTTTCTGAGAAACTGCATTGCCATGTGTGAATGCAACTCACAGAGTTACACGTCTCTCTTCAGTGATCAGTTTGTTAGCACAGTTTTCTGGAAATCTGCAATTAGATACTTCACAGCGCCATGAATATTACAGTGACAAAGGAAATTTCCACAGATGAAAACTAGAAGGAAGCTTTCTTAGAAACTTCTTGGTGATGTGTGAATTCATCTCACAGAGTTACACTTATGTTTCGTGGAGCAGTCCATTAACACTGTCTTTGGGGAATCTGAGAAGGGCTTCTTTGGATCACATTGAGGCCTACGCTGATAAAGGAAATTTCATCCGTTCAAAACGTGAAAGAAGCTTTCTGAGAAACTTCTTTCTGATCTGTGAGTTCATCTCACAGAGTTACAACCTCTGCCTCAAGAAGCAGTTTGCTAACACTCTTTTCTTGGAATCTGCAAAGTGATATTTGGGAGCCTATTGGGGCCCATGGTGATAAAGGAATTATCCTCACATAATAACTAAAGAGAAGCTTTGTGAGAAACTGCATTGCCATGTGTGAATGCAACTCAGAGAGTTACACGTTTCTCTTCAGTGATCAGTTTGTTAGCACAGTTTTCTGGAAATCTGCAATTAGATACTTCATAGCGCAATGAACATTACAGTGACAAAGGAAATTTCCACAGATGAAAACTAGAAAGAATCTTTCTTAGAAACTTCTTGGTGATGTGTGAATTCATCTCACAGAGTTACACTTATGTTTCGTGGAGCAGTCCATTAACACTGTCTTTGGGGTATCTGAGAAGGGCTTCTTTGGATCACATTGAGGCCTACGCTGATAAAGGAAATTTCATCCGTTCAAAACGTGAAAGAAGCTTTCTGAGAAACTTCTTTCTGATCTGTGAGTTCATCTCACAGAGTTACAACCTCTGCCTTAAGAAGCAGTTTGCTAACAATTTTTGGTGGAATCTGCAAAGTGATATTTGGGAGCCTATTGAGGCCCATGGTGATAAAGGAATTATCCTCTCATAATAACTAAAGAGAAGCTTTCTGAGAAACTGCATTGCCATGTGTGAATGCAACTCACAGAGTTACACGTCTCTCTTCAGTGATCAGTTTGTTAGCACAGTTTTCTGGAAATCTGCAATTAGATACTTCACAGCGCCATGAATATTACAGTGACAAAGGAAATTTCCACAGATGAAAACTAGAAGGAAGCTTTCTTAGAAACTTCTTGGTGATGTGTGAATTCATCTCACAGAGTTACACTTATGTTTCGTGGAGCAGTCCATTAACACTGTCTTTGGGGAATCTGAGAAGGGCTTCTTTGGATCACATTGAGGCCTACGCTGATAAAGGAAATTTCATCCGTTCAAAACGTGAAAGAAGCTTTCTGAGAAACTTCTTTCTGATCTGTGAGTTCATCTCACAGAGTTACAACCTCTGCCTCAAGAAGCAGTTTGCTAACACTCTTTTCTTGGAATCTGCAAAGTGATATTTGGGAGCCTATTGGGGCCCATGGTGATAAAGGAATTATCCTCACATAATAACTAAAGAGAAGCTTTGTGAGAAACTGCATTGCCATGTGTGAATGCAACTCAGAGAGTTACACGTTTCTCTTCAGTGATCAGTTTGTTAGCACAGTTTTCTGGAAATCTGCAATTAGATACTTCATAGCGCAATGAACATTACAGTGACAAAGGAAATTTCCACAGATGAAAACTAGAAAGAATCTTTCTTAGAAACTTCTTGGTGATGTGTGAATTCATCTCACAGAGTTACACTTATGTTTCGTGGAGCAGTCCATTAACACTGTCTTTGGGGAAACTGAGAAGGGCTTCTTTGGATCACATTGAGGCCTACGCTGATAAAGGAAATTTCATCCGTTCAAAACGTGAAAGAAGCTTTTTGAGAAAGTTCTTTCTGATCTGTGAGTTCATCTCACAGAGTTACAACCTCTGCCTTAAGAAGCAGTTTGCTAACACTTTTTTGGTGGAATCTGCAAAGTGATATTTGGGAGCCTATTGAGGCCCATGGTGATAAAGGAATTATCCTCACATAATAACTAAGGAGAAGCTTTGTGAGAAACTGCATTGCCATGTGTGAATGCAACTCACAGAGTTACACGTTTCTCTTCAGTGAACAGTTTGTTAGCACAGTTTTCTGGAAATCTGCAATTAGATACTTCATAGCGCAATGAACATTACAGTGACAAAGGAAATTTCCACAGATGAAAACTAGAAAGAAGCTTTCTTAGAAACTTCTTGGTGATGTGTGTATTCATCTCACAGAGTTACACTAATGTTTCGTGGAGCAGTCCATTAACACTGTCTTTGGGGAAACTGAGAAGGGCTTCTTTGGATCACATTGAGGCCTACGCTGATAAAGGAAATTTCATCCGTTCAAAACGTGAAAGAAGCTTTTTGAGAAAGTTGTTTCTGATCTGTGAGTTCATCTCACAGAGTTACAACCTCTGCCTTAAGAAGCAGTTTGCTAACACTTTTTTGGTGGAATCTGCAAAGTGATATTTGGGAGCCTATTGAGGCCCATGGTGATAAAGGAATTATCCTCACATAATAACTAAGGAGAAGCTTTCTGAGAAACTGCATTGCCATGTGTGAATGCAACTCACAGAGTTACACGTTTCTCTTCAGTGATCAGTTTGTTAGCACAGTTTTCTGGAAATCTGCAATTAGATACTTCACAGCGCAATGAACATTACAGTGACAAAGTAAATTTCCACAGATGAAAACTAGAAAGAAGCTTTCTTAGAAACTTCTTGGTGATGTGTGAATTCATCTCACAGAGTTACACTTATGTTTCGTGGAGCAGTCCATTAACACTGTCTTTGGGGAAACTGAGAAGGGCTTCTTTGGATCACATTGAGGCCTACGCTGAGAAAGGAAATTTCATCCGTTCAAAACGTGAAAGAAGCTTTTTGAGAAAGTTGTTTCTGATCTGTGAGTTCATCTCACAGAGTTACAACCTCTGCCTTAAGAAGCAGTTTGCTAACAATTTTTGGTGGAATCTGCAAAGTGATATTTGGGAGCCTATTGAGGCCCATGGTGATAAAGGAATTATCCTCACATAATAACTAAGGAGAAGCTTTGTGAGAAACTGCATTGCCATGTGTGAATGCAACTCACAGAGTTACGCCAGTGTTTTTTGGGGCCGTTTCTTAGTACTGTTTCCGTGGATTCCGAGAAGTGATATTTCAGATAGCTTTGAAGAATAGAAGGAGAAAACTAATATACTCCAAGAGAAAGCGGAACCAAGCTTTCTGCGAAACTGCTTTGTGATATGTGAATTCATTTCACAGTGTTCTATCACCCTTTCTCGGGGGAGTTTCCTAGCACTCATTTTGAGGAATCTCAGATGTGATGTCTTGGATATCGTTGAATCGCATGCTGAATAAGGAACTATCCTCAGAGACAGCTGCAGAGAAGCCTTCTCAGAAACTTCTTTGTTGTGGGTGAATTCAGCCCACAGATGTCCATCATTGTTTCCACTGAGAAACTTGCTAGCAGAGTTTTCGCAGAATCTGCAATAGGACACACGGTGGCGCTCCAAGACCACAAATAACCTCGTCTTACTAAAGTGGGAAGCTTTCTGAGAAACCGCTTTGTGATGTGTGAATTCAACTCACTAAGTTGCAGCTGTATTTCGTGGGGCCGTGGCCTAGCCCTATTTGTGTGGAATCTGAGAACAGATATTCCCGATCCCTTTGAAAACAATGGGGCCAATGGAAACATCTTCCAATAAAAATGAGAAAGAAGCTTTCTGAGAAACTTCTTTCTGATCTGTGAGTTCATCTCACAGAGTTACCACCTCTGCCCAAAGAAGCAGATGGCTAACACTCTGTTCGTGTAATCTGCAAAATGATATTTGGGAGCCTATTGGGGCCCATGGTGATAAAGGAATTATCCTCACATAATAACTAAAGAGAAGCTTTCTGAGAAACTGCATTGCCATGTGTGAATGCAACTCACAGAGTTACACGTTTCTCTTCAGTGATCAGTTTGTTAGCACAGTTTTCTGGAAATCTGCAATTAGATACTTCACAGCGCAATGAACATTACAGTGACAAAGTAAATTTCCACAGATGAAAACTAGAAAGAAGCTTTCTTAGAAACTTCTTGGTGATGTGTGAATTCATCTCACAGAGTTACACTTATGTTTCGTGGAGCAGTCCATTAACACTGTCTTTGGGGAAACTGAGAAGGGCTTCTTTGGATCACATTGAGGCCTACGCTGATAAAGGAAATTTCATCCGTTCAAAACGTGAAAGAAGCTTTTTGAGAAAGTTGTTTCTGATCTGTGAGTTCATCTCACAGAGTTACAACCTCTGCCTTAAGAAGCAGTTTGCTAACACTTTTTTGGTGGAATCTGCAAAGTGATATTTGGGAGCCTATTGAGGCCCATGGTGATAAAGGAATTATCCTCACATAATAACTAAGGAGAAGCTTTGTGAGAAACTGCATTGCCATGTGTGAATGCAACTCACAGAGTTACGCCAGTGTTTTTTGGGGCCGTTTCTTAGGACTGTTTCCGTGGATTCCGAGAAGTGATATTTCAGATAGCTTTGAAGAATAGAAGGAGAAAACTAATATACTCCAAGAGAAAGCGGAACCAAGCTTTCTGCGAAACTGCTTTGTGATATGTGAATTCATTTCACAGTGTTCTATCACCCTTTCTCGGGGGAGTTTCCTAGCACTCATTTTGAGGAATCTCAGATGTGATGTCTTGGATATCGTTGAATCGCATGCTGAATAAGGAACTATCCTCAGAGAAACCTGCAGAGAAGCCTTCTCAGAAACTTCTTTGTTGTGGGTGAATTCAGCCCACAGATGTCCATCATTGTTTCCACTGAGAAACTTGCTAGCAGAGTTTTCGCAGAATCTGCAATAGGACACACGGTGGCGCTCCAAGACCACAAATAACCTCGTCTTACTAAAGTGGGAAGCTTTCTGAGAAACCGCTTTGTGATGTGTGAATTCAACTCACTAAGTTGCAGCTGTATTTCGTGGGGCCGTGGCCTAGCCCTATTTGTGTGGAATCTGAGAACAGATATTCCCGATCCCTTTGAAAACAATGGGGCCAATGGAAACATCTTCCAATAAAAATGAGAAAGAAGCTTTCTGAGAAACTTCTTTCTGATCTGTGAGTTCATCTCACAGAGTTACCACCTCTGCCCAAAGAAGCAGATGGCTAACACTCTGTTCGTGTAATCTGCAAAATGATATTTGGGAGCCTATTGGGGCCCATGGTGATAAAGGAATTATCCTCACATAATAACTAAAGAGAAGCTTTCTGAGAAACTGCATTGCCATGTGTGAATGCAACTTACAGAGTTATACGTTTCTCTTCAGTGATCAGTTTGTTAGCACAGTTTTCTGGACATCTGCAATTAGATACTTCACAGCGCAATGAACATTACAGTGACAAAGGAAATGTCCACAGATGAAAACTAGAAAGAAGCTTTCTTAGAAACTTCTTGGTGATGTGTGAATTCATCTCACAGAGTTACACTTATGTTTCGTGGAGCAGTCCATTAACACTGTCTTTGGTAATCTGAGAAGGGCTTCTTTGGATCACATTGAGGCCTACGCTGATAAAGGAAATTTCATCCGTTCAAAACGTGAAAGAAGCTTTCTGAGAAACTTCTTTCTGATCTGTGAGTTCATCTCACAGAGTTACAACCTCTGCCTTAAGAAGCAGTTTGCTAACACTTTTTTGGTGGAATCTGCAAAGTGATATTTGGGAGCCTATTGAGGCCCATGGTGATAAAGGAATTATCCTCACATAATAACTAAGGAGAAGCTTTCTGAGAAACTGCATTGCCATGTGTGAATGCAACTCACAGAGTTACACGTTTCTCTTCAGTGATCAGTTTGTTAGCACAGTTTTCTGGAAATCTGCAATTAGATACTTCACAGCGCAATGAACATTACAGTGACAAAGTAAATTTCCACAGATGAAAACTAGAAAGAAGCTTTCTTAGAAACTTCTTGGTGATGTGTGAATTCATCTCACAGAGTTACACTTATGTTTCGTGGAGCAGTCCATTAACACTGTCTTTGGGGAAACTGAGAAGGGCTTCTTTGGATCACATTGAGGCCTACGCTGAGAAAGGAAATTTCATCCGTTCAAAACGTGAAAGAAGCTTTCTGAGAAACTTCTTTCTGATCTGTGAGTTCATCTCACAGAGTTACAACCTCTGCCTTAAGAAGCAGTTTGCTAACAATTTTTGGTGGAATCTGCAAAGTGATATTTGGGAGCCTATTGAGTCCCATGGTGATAAAGGAATTATCCTCACATAATAACTAAAGAGAAGCTTTCTGAGAAACTGCATTGCCATGTGTGAATGCAACTCACAGAGTTACACGTTTCTCTTCAGTGATCAGTTTGTTAGCACAGTTTTCTGGAAATCTGCAATTAGATACTTCACAGCGCAATGAACATTACAGTGACAAAGGAAATTTCCACAGATGAAAACTAGAAAGAAGCTTTCTTAGAAACTTCTTGGTGATGTGTGAATTCATCTCACAGAGTTACACTTATGTTTCGTGGAGCAGTCCATTAACACTGTCTTTGGGGAAACTGAGAAGGGCTTCTTTGGATCACATTGAGGCCTACGCTGAGAAAGGAAATTTCATCCGTTCAAAACGTGAAAGAAGCTTTTTGAGAAAGTTGTTTCTGATCTGTGAGTTCATCTCACAGAGTTACAACCTCTGCCTTAAGAAGCAGTTTGCTAACACTTTTTTGGTGGAATCTGCAAAGTGATATTTGGGAGCCTATTGAGGCCCATGGTGATAAAGGAATTATCCTCACATAATAACTAAGGAGAAGCTTTGTGAGAAACTGCATTGCCATGTGTGAATGCAACTCACAGAGTTACGCCAGTGTTTTTTGGGGCCGTTTCTTAGGACTGTTTCCGTGGATTCCGAGAAGTGATATTTCAGATAGCTTTGAAGAATAGAAGGAGAAAACTAATATACTCCAAGAGAAAGCGGAACCAAGCTTTCTGCGAAACTGCTTTGTGATATGTGAATTCATTTCACAGTGTTCTATCACCCTTTCTCGGGGGAGTTTCCTAGCACTCATTTTGAGGAATCTCAGATGTGATGTCTTGGATATCGTTGAATCGCATGCTGAATAAGGAACTATCCTCAGAGAAACCTGCAGAGAAGCCTTCTCAGAAACTTCTTTGTTGTGGGTGAATTCAGCCCACAGATGTCCATCATTGTTTCCACTGAGAAACTTGCTAGCAGAGTTTTCGCAGAATCTGCAATAGGACACACGGTGGCGCTCCAAGACCACAAATAACCTCGTCTTACTAAAGTGGGAAGCTTTCTGAGAAACCGCTTTGTGATGTGTGAATTCAACTCACTAAGTTGCAGCTGTATTTCGTGGGGCCGTGGCCTAGCCCTATTTGTGTGGAATCTGAGAACAGATATTCCCGATCCCTTTGAAAACAATGGGGCCAATGGAAACATCTTCCAATAAAAATGAGAAAGAAGCTTTCTGAGAAACTTCTTTCTGATCTGTGAGTTCATCTCACAGAGTTACCACCTCTGCCCAAAGAAGCAGATGGCTAACACTCTGTTCGTGTAATCTGCAAAATGATATTTGGGAGCCTATTGGGGCCCATGGTGATAAAGGAATTATCCTCACATAATAACTAAAGAGAAGCTTTCTGAGAAACTGCATTGCCATGTGTGAATGCAACTCACAGAGTTATACGTTTCTCTTCAGTGATCAGTTTGTTAGCACAGTTTTCTGGAAATCTGCAATTAGATACTTCACAGCGCAATGAACATTACAGTGACAAAGGAAATGTCCACAGATGAAAACTAGAAAGAAGCTTTCTTAGAAACTTCTTGGTGATGTGTGAATTCATCTCACAGAGTTACACTTATGTTTCGTGGAGCAGTCCATTAACACTGTCTTTGGGGTATCTGAGAAGGGCTTCTTTGGATCACATTGAGGCCTACGCTGATAAAGGAAATTTCATCCGTTCAAAACGTGAAAGAAGCTTTCTGAGAAACTTCTTTCTGATCTGTGAGTTCATCTCACAGAGTTACAACCTCTGCCTCAAGAAGCAGTTTGCTAACACGCTTTTCGTGGAATCTGCAAAGTGATAATTGGGAGCCTATTGGGGCCCATGGTGATAAAGCAAATATCCTCACATAATAACTAAAGAGAAGCTTTCTGAGAAACTGCATTGCCATGTGTGAATGCAACTCACAGAGTTACACGTTTCTCTTCAGTGATCAGTTTGTTAGCACAGTTTTCTGGAAATCTGCAATTAGATACTTCACAGCGCAATGAACATTACAGTGACAAAGGAAATTTCCACAGATGAAAACTAGAAAGAAGCTTTCTTAGAAACTTCTTGGTGATGTGTGAATTCATCTCACAGAGTTACACTTATGTTTCGTGGAGCAGTCCATTAACACTGTCTTTGGGGAAACTGAGAAGGGCTTCTTTGGATCACATTGAGGCCTACGCTGATAAAGGAAATTTCATCCGTTCAAAACGTGAAAGAAGCTTTTTGAGAAAGTTGTTTCTGATCTGTGAGTTCATCTCACAGAGTTACAACCTCTGCCTTAAGAAGCAGTTTGCTAACACTTTTTTGGTGGAATCTGCAAAGTGATATTTGGGAGCCTATTGAGGCCCATGGTGATAAAGGAATTATCCTCACATAATAACTAAGGAGAAGCTTTGTGAGAAACTGCATTGCCATGTGTGAATGCAACTCACAGAGTTACGCCAGTGTTTTTTGGGGCCGTTTCTTAGGACTGTTTCCGTGGATTCCGAGAAGTGATATTTCAGATAGCTTTGAAGAATAGAAGGAGAAAACTAATATACTCCAAGAGAAAGCGGAACCAAGCTTTCTGCGAAACTGCTTTGTGATATGTGAATTCATTTCACAGTGTTCTATCACCCTTTCTCGGGGGAGTTTCCTAGCACTCATTTTGAGGAATCTCAGATGTGATGTCTTGGATATCGTTGAATCGCATGCTGAATAAGGAACTATCCTCAGAGAAACCTGCAGAGAAGCCTTCTCAGAAACTTCTTTGTTGTGGGTGAATTCAGCCCACAGATGTCCATCATTGTTTCCACTGAGAAACTTGCTAGCAGAGTTTTCGCAGAATCTGCAATAGGACACACGGTGGCGCTCCAAGACCACAAATAACCTCGTCTTACTAAAGTGGGAAGCTTTCTGAGAAACCGCTTTGTGATGTGTGAATTCAACTCACTAAGTTGCAGCTGTATTTCGTGGGGCCGTGGCCTAGCCCTATTTGTGTGGAATCTGAGAACAGATATTCCCGATCCCTTTGAAAACAATGGGGCCAATGGAAACATCTTCCAATAAAAATGAGAAAGAAGCTTTCTGAGAAACTTCTTTCTGATCTGTGAGTTCATCTCACAGAGTTACCACCTCTGCCCAAAGAAGCAGATGGCTAACACTCTGTTCGTGTAATCTGCAAAATGATATTTGGGAGCCTATTGGGGCCCATGGTGATAAAGGAATTATCCTCACATAATAACTAAAGAGAAGCTTTCTGAGAAACTGCATTGCCATGTGTGAATGCAACTCACAGAGTTATACGTTTCTCTTCAGTGATCAGTTTGTTAGCACAGTTTTCTGGACATCTGCAATTAGATACTTCACAGCGCAATGAACATTACAGTGACAAAGGAAATGTCCACAGATGAAAACTAGAAAGAAGCTTTCTTAGAAACTTCTTGGTGATGTGTGAATTCATCTCACAGAGTTACACTTATGTTTCGTGGAGCAGTCCATTAACACTGTCTTTGGGGTATCTGAGAAGGGCTTCTTTGGATCACATTGAGGCCTACGCTGATAAAGGAAATTTCATCCGTTCAAAACGTGAAAGAAGCTTTCTGAGAAACTTCTTTCTGATCTGTGAGTTCATCTCACAGAGTTACAACCTCTGCCTTAAGAAGCAGTTTGCTAACACTTTTTTGGTGGAATCTGCAAAGTGATATTTGGGAGCCTATTGAGGCCCATGGTGATAAAGGAATTATCCTCACATAATAACTAAGGAGAAGCTTTCTGAGAAACTGCATTGCCATGTGTGAATGCAACTCACAGAGTTACACGTTTCTCTTCAGTGATCAGTTTGTTAGCACAGTTTTCTGGAAATCTGCAATTAGATACTTCACAGCGCAATGAACATTACAGTGACAAAGTAAATTTCCACAGATGAAAACTAGAAAGAAGCTTTCTTAGAAACTTCTTGGTGATGTGTGAATTCATCTCACAGAGTTACACTTATGTTTCGTGGAGCAGTCCATTAACACTGTCTTTGGGGAAACTGAGAAGGGCTTCTTTGGATCACATTGAGGCCTACGCTGAGAAAGGAAATTTCATCCGTTCAAAACGTGAAAGAAGCTTTCTGAGAAACTTCTTTCTGATCTGTGAGTTCATCTCACAGAGTTACAACCTCTGCCTTAAGAAGCAGTTTGCTAACAATTTTTGGTGGAATCTGCAAAGTGATATTTGGGAGCCTATTGAGTCCCATGGTGATAAAGGAATTATCCTCACATAATAACTAAAGAGAAGCTTTCTGAGAAACTGCATTGCCATGTGTGAATGCAACTCACAGAGTTACACGTTTCTCTTCAGTGATCAGTTTGTTAGCACAGTTTTCTGGAAATCTGCAATTAGATACTTCACAGCGCAATGAACATTACAGTGACAAAGGAAATTTCCACAGATGAAAACTAGAAAGAAGCTTTCTTAGAAACTTCTTGGTGATGTGTGAATTCATCTCACAGAGTTACACTTATGTTTCGTGGAGCAGTCCATTAACACTGTCTTTGGGGAAACTGAGAAGGGCTTCTTTGGATCACATTGAGGCCTACGCTGATAAAGGAAATTTCATCCGTTCAAAACGTGAAAGAAGCTTTTGAGAAAGTTGTTTCTGATCTGTGAGTTCATCTCACAGAGTTACAACCTCTGCCTTAAGAAGCAGTTTGCTAACACTTTTTTGGTGGAATCTGCAAAGTGATATTTGGGAGCCTATTGAGGCCCATGGTGATAAAGGAATTATCCTCACATAATAACTAAGGAGAAGCTTTGTGAGAAACTGCATTGCCATGTGTGAATGCAACTCACAGAGTTACGCCAGTGTTTTTTGGGGCCGTTTCTTAGGACTGTTTCCGTGGATTCCGAGAAGTGATATTTCAGATAGCTTTGAAGAATAGAAGGAGAAAACTAATATACTCCAAGAGAAAGCGGAACCAAGCTTTCTGCGAAACTGCTTTGTGATATGTGAATTCATTTCACAGTGTTCTATCACCCTTTCTCGGGGGAGTTTCCTAGCACTCATTTTTGAGGAATCTCAGATGTGATGTCTTGGATATCGTTGAATCGCATGCTGAATAAGGAACTATCCTCAGAGAAACCTGCAGAGAAGCCTTCTCAGAAACTTCTTTGTTGTGGGTGAATTCAGCCCACAGATGTCCATCATTGTTTCCACTGAGAAACTTGCTAGCAGAGTTTTCGCAGAATCTGCAATAGGACACACGGTGGCGCTCCAAGACCACAAATAACCTCGTCTTACTAAAGTGGGAAGCTTTCTGAGAAACCGCTTTGTGATGTGTGAATTCAACTCACTAAGTTGCAGCTGTATTTCGTGGGGCCGTGGCCTAGCCCTATTTGTGTGGAATCTGAGAACAGATATTCCCGATCCCTTTGAAAACAATGGGGCCAATGGAAACATCTTCCAATAAAAATGAGAAAGAAGCTTTCTGAGAAACTTCTTTCTGATCTGTGAGTTCATCTCACAGAGTTACCACCTCTGCCCAAAGAAGCAGATGGCTAACACTCTGTTCGTGTAATCTGCAAAATGATATTTGGGAGCCTATTGGGGCCCATGGTGATAAAGGAATTATCCTCACATAATAACTAAAGAGAAGCTTTCTGAGAAACTGCATTGCCATGTGTGAATGCAACTCACAGAGTTATACGTTTCTCTTCAGTGATCAGTTTGTTAGCACAGTTTTCTGGAAATCTGCAATTAGATACTTCACAGCGCAATGAACATTACAGTGACAAAGGAAATGTCCACAGATGAAAACTAGAAAGAAGCTTTCTTAGAAACTTCTTGGTGATGTGTGAATTCATCTCACAGAGTTACACTTATGTTTCGTGGAGCAGTCCATTAACACTGTCTTTGGGGAATCTGAGAAGGGCTTCTTTGGATCACATTGAGGCCTACGCTGATAAAGGAAATTTCATCCGTTCAAAACGTGAAAGAAGCTTTCTGAGAAACTTCTTTCTGATCTGTGAGTTCATCTCACAGAGTTACAACCTCTGCCTTAAGAAGCAGTTTGCTAACACGCTTTTCGGTGGAATCTGCAAAGTGATATTGGGAGCCTATTGAGGCCCATGGTGATAAAGGCAATATCCTCACATAATAACTAAGAGAAGCTTTCTGAGAAACTGCATTGCCATGTGTGAATGCAACTCACAGAGTTACACGTTTCTCTTCAGTGATCAGTTTGTTAGCACAGTTTTCTGGAAATCTGCAATTAGATACTTCATAGCGCAATGAACATTACAGTGACAAAGGAAATTTCCACAGATGAAAACTAGAAAGAAGCTTTCTTAGAAACTTCTTGGTGATGTGTGAATTCATCTCACAGAGTTACACTTATGTTTCGTGGAGCAGTCCATTAACACTGTCTTTGGGGAAACTGAGAAGGGCTTCTTTGGATCACATTGAGGCCTACGCTGATAAAGGAAATTTCATCCGTTCAAAACGTGAAAGAAGCTTTTGAGAAAGTTGTTTCTGATCTGTGAGTTCATCTCACAGAGTTACAACCTCTGCCTTAAGAAGCAGTTTGCTAACACTTTTTTGGTGGAATCTGCAAAGTGATATTTGGGAGCCTATTGAGGCCCATGGTGATAAAGGAATTATCCTCACATAATAACTAAGGAGAAGCTTTGTGAGAAACTGCATTGCCATGTGTGAATGCAACTCACAGAGTTACGCCAGTGTTTTTTGGGGCCGTTTCTTAGGACTGTTTCCGTGGATTCCGAGAAGTGATATTTCAGATAGCTTTGAAGAATAGAAGGAGAAAACTAATATACTCCAAGAGAAAGCGGAACCAAGCTTTCTGCGAAACTGCTTTGTGATATGTGAATTCATTTCACAGTGTTCTATCACCCTTTCTCGGGGGAGTTTCCTAGCACTCATTTTGAGGAATCTCAGATGTGATGTCTTGGATATCGTTGAATCGCATGCTGAATAAGGAACTATCCTCAGAGAAACCTGCAGAGAAGCCTTCTCAGAAACTTCTTTGTTGTGGGTGAATTCAGCCCACAGATGTCCATCATTGTTTCCACTGAGAAACTTGCTAGCAGAGTTTTCGCAGAATCTGCAATAGGACACACGGTGGCGCTCCAAGACCACAAATAACCTCGTCTTACTAAAGTGGGAAGCTTTCTGAGAAACCGCTTTGTGATGTGTGAATTCAACTCACTAAGTTGCAGCTGTATTTCGTGGGGCCGTGGCCTAGCCCTATTTGTGTGGAATCTGAGAACAGATATTCCCGATCCCTTTGAAAACAATGGGGCCAATGGAAACATCTTCCAATAAAAATGAGAAAGAAGCTTTCTGAGAAACTTCTTTCTGATCTGTGAGTTCATCTCACAGAGTTACCACCTCTGCCCAAAGAAGCAGATGGCTAACACTCTGTTCGTGTAATCTGCAAAATGATATTTGGGAGCCTATTGGGGCCCATGGTGATAAAGGAATTATCCTCACATAATAACTAAAGAGAAGCTTTCTGAGAAACTGCATTGCCATGTGTGAATGCAACTCACAGAGTTATACGTTTCTCTTCAGTGATCAGTTGTTAGCACAGTTTTCTGGAAATCTGCAATTAGATACTTCACAGCGCAATGAACATTACAGTGACAAAGGAAATGTCCACAGATGAAAACTAGAAAGAAGCTTTCTTAGAAACTTCTTGGTGATGTGTGAATTCATCTCACAGAGTTACACTTATGTTTCGTGGAGCAGTCCATTAACACTGTCTTTGGGGTAATCTGAGAAGGGCTTCTTTGGATCACATTGAGGCCTACGCTGATAAAGGAAATTTCATCCGTTCAAAACGTGAAAGAAGCTTTCTGAGAAACTTCTTTCTGATCTGTGAGTTCATCTCACAGAGTTACAACCTCTGCCTCAAGAAGCAGTTTGCTAACACTCTTTTCGTGGAATCTGCAAAGTGATAATTGGGAGCCTATTGAGGCCCATGGTGATAAAGGAATATCCTCACATAATAACTAAGAGAAGCTTTCTGAGAAACTGCATTGCCATGTGTGAATGCAACTCACAGAGTTACACGTTTCTCTTCAGTGATCAGTTTGTTAGCACAGTTTTCTGGAATCTGCAATTAGATACTTCATAGCGCAATGAACATTACAGTGACAAAGGAAATTTCCACAGATGAAAACTAGAAAGAAGCTTTCTTAGAAACTTCTTGGTGATGTGTGAATTCATCTCACAGAGTTACACTTATGTTTCGTGGAGCAGTCCATTAACACTGTCTTTGGGGAAACTGAGAAGGGCTTCTTTGGATCACATTGAGGCCTACGCTGAGAAAGGAAATTTCATCCGTTCAAAACGTGAAAGAAGCTTTCTGAGAAACGTTCTTTCTGATCTGTGAGTTCATCTCACAGAGTTACAACCTCTGCCTTAAGAAGCAGTTTGCTAACACTTTTTGGTGGAATCTGCAAAGTGATATTTGGGAGCCTATTGAGGCCCATGGTGATAAAGGAATTATCCTCACATAATAACTAAGGAGAAGCTTTCTGAGAAACTGCATTGCCATGTGTGAATGCAACTCACAGAGTTACACGTTTCTCTTCAGTGATCAGTTTGTTAGCACAGTTTTCTGGAAATCTGCAATTAGATACTTCACTAGCGCAATGAACATTACAGTGACAAAGGAAATTTCCACAGATGAAAACTAGAAAGAAGCTTTCTTAGAAACTTCTTGGTGATGTGTGAATTCATCTCACAGAGTTACACTTATGTTTCGTGGAGCAGTCCATTAACACTGTCTTTGGGGAAACTGAGAAGGGCTTCTTTGGATCACATTGAGGCCTACGCTGATAAAGGAAATTTCATCCGTTCAAAACGTGAAAGAAGCTTTCTGAGAAACTTCTTTCTGATCTGTGAGTTCATCTCACAGAGTTACAACCTCTGCCTCAAGAAGCAGTTTGCTAACACTCTTTTCGTGGAATCTGCAAAGTGATATTTGGGAGCCTATTGGGGCCCATGGTGATAAAGGAATTATCCTCACATAATAACTAAAGAGAAGCTTTGTGAGAAACTGCATTGCCATGTGTGAATGCAACTCACAGAGTTACGCCAGTGTTTTTTGGGGCCGTTTCTTAGGACTGTTTCCGTGGATTCCGAGAAGTGATATTTCAGATAGCTTTGAAGAATAGAAGGAGAAAACTAATATACTCCAAGAGAAAGCGGAACCAAGCTTTCTGCGAAACTGCTTTGTGATATGTGAATTCATTTCACAGTGTTCTATCACCCTTTCTCGGGGGAGTTTCCTAGCACTCATTTTGAGGAATCTCAGATGTGATGTCTTGGATATCGTTGAATCGCATGCTGAATAAGGAACTATCCTCAGAGAAACCTGCAGAGAAGCCTTCTCAGAAACTTCTTTGTTGTGGGTGAATTCAGCCCACAGATGTCCATCATTGTTTCCACTGAGAAACTTGCTAGCAGAGTTTTCGCAGAATCTGCAATAGGACACACGGTGGCGCTCCAAGACCACAAATAACCTCGTCTTACTAAAGTGGGAAGCTTTCTGAGAAACCGCTTTGTGATGTGTGAATTCAACTCACTAAGTTGCAGCTGTATTTCGTGGGGCCGTGGCCTAGCCCTATTTGTGTGGAATCTGAGAACAGATATTCCCGATCCCTTTGAAAACAATGGGGCCAATGGAAACATCTTCCAATAAAAATGAGAAAGAAGCTTTCTGAGAAACTTCTTTCTGATCTGTGAGTTCATCTCACAGAGTTACCACCTCTGCCCAAAGAAGCAGATGGCTAACACTCTGTTCGTGTAATCTGCAAAATGATATTTGGGAGCCTATTGGGGCCCATGGTGATAAAGGAATTATCCTCACATAATAACTAAAGAGAAGCTTTCTGAGAAACTGCATTGCCATGTGTGAATGCAACTCACAGAGTTATACGTTTCTCTTCAGTGATCAGTTTGTTAGCACAGTTTTCTGGAAATCTGCAATTAGATACTTCATAGCGCAATGAACATTACAGTGACAAAGGAAATGTCCACAGATGAAAACTAGAAAGAAGCTTTCTTAGAAACTTCTTGGTGATGTGTGAATTCATCTCACAGAGTTACACTTATGTTTCGTGGAGCAGTCCATTAACACTGTCTTTGGGGAATCTGAGAAGGGCTTCTTTGGATCACATTGAGGCCTACGCTGATAAAGGAAATTTCATCCGTTCAAAACGTGAAAGAAGCTTTCTGAGAAACGTTCTTTCTGATCTGTGAGTTCATCTCACAGAGTTACAACCTCTGCCTTAAGAAGCAGTTTGCTAACACTTTTTGGTGGAATCTGCAAAGTGATATTTGGGAGCCTATTGAGGCCCATGGTGATAAAGGAATTATCCTCACATAATAACTAAGGAGAAGCTTTCTGAGAAACTGCATTGCCATGTGTGAATGCAACTCACAGAGTTACACGTTTCTCTTCAGTGATCAGTTTGTTAGCACAGTTTTCTGGAAATCTGCAATTAGATACTTCATAGCGCAATGAACATTACAGTGACAAAGGAAATTTCCACAGATGAAAACTAGAAAGAAGCTTTCTTAGAAACTTCTTGGTGATGTGTGAATTCATCTCACAGAGTTACACTTATGTTTCGTGGAGCAGTCCATTAACACTGTCTTTGGGGAAACTGAGAAGGGCTTCTTTGGATCACATTGAGGCCTACGCTGAGAAAGGAAATTTCATCCGTTCAAAACGTGAAAGAAGCTTTCTGAGAAACTTCTTTCTGATCTGTGAGTTCATCTCACAGAGTTACAACCTCTGCCTTAAGAAGCAGTTTGCTAACAATTTTTGGTGGAATCTGCAAAGTGATATTTGGGAGCCTATTGAGGCCCATGGTGATAAAGGAATTATCCTCACATAATAACTAAGGAGAAGCTTTCTGAGAAACTGCATTGCCATGTGTGAATGCAACTCACAGAGTTACACGTTTCTCTTCAGTGATCAGTTTGTTAGCACAGTTTTCTGGAAATCTGCAATTAGATACTTCACAGCGCAATGAACATTACAGTGACAAAGGAAATTTCCACAGATGAAAACTAGAAAGAAGCTTTCTTAGAAACTTCTTGGTGATGTGTGAATTCATCTCACAGAGTTACACTTATGTTTCGTGGAGCAGTCCATTAACACTGTCTTTGGGGAAACTGAGAAGGGCTTCTTTGGATCACATTGAGGCCTACGCTGATAAAGGAAATTTCATCCGTTCAAAACGTGAAAGAAGCTTTCTGAGAAACTTCTTTCTGATCTGTGAGTTCATCTCACAGAGTTACAACCTCTGCCTCAAGAAGCAGTTTGCTAACACTCTTTTCTTGGAATCTGCAAAGTGATATTTGGGAGCCTATTGGGGCCCATGGTGATAAAGGAATTATCCTCACATAATAACTAAAGAGAAGCTTTGTGAGAAACTGCATTGCCATGTGTGAATGCAACTCACAGAGTTACGCCAGTGTTTTTTGGGGCCGTTTCTTAGGACTGTTTCCGTGGATTCCGAGAAGTGATATTTCAGATAGCTTTGAAGAATAGAAGGAGAAAACTAATATACTCCAAGAGAAAGCGGAACCAAGCTTTCTGCGAAACTGCTTTGTGATATGTGAATTCATTTCACAGTGTTCTATCACCCTTTCTCGGGGGAGTTTCCTAGCACTCATTTTGAGGAATCTCAGATGTGATGTCTTGGATATCGTTGAATCGCATGCTGAATAAGGAACTATCCTCAGAGAAACCTGCAGAGAAGCCTTCTCAGAAACTTCTTTGTTGTGGGTGAATTCAGCCCACAGATGTCCATCATTGTTTCCACTGAGAAACTTGCTAGCAGAGTTTTCGCAGAATCTGCAATAGGACACACGGTGGCGCTCCAAGACCACAAATAACCTCGTCTTACTAAAGTGGGAAGCTTTCTGAGAAACCGCTTTGTGATGTGTGAATTCAACTCACTAAGTTGCAGCTGTATTTCCGTGGGGCCGTGGCCTAGCCCTATTTGTGTGGAATCTGAGAACAGATATTCCCGATCCCTTTGAAAACAATGGGGCCAATGGAAACATCTTCCAATAAAAATGAGAAAGAAGCTTTCTGAGAAACTTCTTTCTGATCTGTGAGTTCATCTCACAGAGTTACCACCTCTGCCCAAAGAAGCAGATGGCTAACACTCTGTTCGTGTAATCTGCAAAATGATATTTGGGAGCCTATTGGGGCCCATGGTGATAAAGGAATTATCCTCACATAATAACTAAAGAGAAGCTTTCTGAGAAACTGCATTGCCATGTGTGAATGCAACTCACAGAGTTATACGTTCTCTTCAGTGATCAGTTTGTTAGCACAGTTTTCTGGAAATCTGCAATTAGATACTTCATAGCGCAATGAACATTACAGTGACAAAGGAAATTTCCACAGATGAAAACTAGAAAGAAGCTTTCTTAGAAACTTCTTGGTGATGTGTGAATTCATCTCACAGAGTTACACTTATGTTTCGTGGAGCAGTCCATTAACACTGTCTTTGGGGAATCTGAGAAGGGCTTCTTTGGATCACATTGAGGCCTACGCTGATAAAGGAAATTTCATCCGTTCAAAACGTGAAAGAAGCTTTCTGAGAAACTTCTTTCTGATCTGTGAGTTCATCTCACAGAGTTACAACCTCTGCCTTAAGAAGCAGTTTGCTAACACTTTTTGGTGGAATCTGCAAAGTGATATTTGGGAGCCTATTGAGGCCCATGGTGATAAAGGCAATATCCTCACATAATAACTAAGGAGAAGCTTTCTGAGAAACTGCATTGCCATGTGTGAATGCAACTCACAGAGTTACACGTTTCTCTTCAGTGATCAGTTTGTTAGCACAGTTTTCTGGAAATCTGCAATTAGATACTTCATAGCGCAATGAACATTACAGTGACAAAGGAAATATCCACAGATGAAAACTAGAAAGAAGCTTTCTTAGAAACTTCTTGGTGATGTGTGAATTCATCTCACTAGAGTTACACTTATGTTTCGTGGAGCAGTCCATTAACACTGTCTTTGGGGAAACTGAGAAGGGCTTCTTTGGATCACATTGAGGCCTACGCTGATAAAGGAAATTTCATCCGTTCAAAACGTGAAAGAAGCTTTCTGAGAAAGTTGTTTCTGATCTGTGAGTTCATCTCACAGAGTTACAACCTCTGCCTAAGAAGCAGTTTGCTAACACTTTTTTGGTGGAATCTGCAAAGTGATATTTGGGAGCCTATTGAGGCCCATGGTGATAAAGGAATTATCCTCACATAATAACTAAGGAGAAGCTTTCTGAGAAACTGCATTGCCATGTGTGAATGCAACTCACAGAGTTACACGTTTCTCTTCAGTGATCAGTTTGTTAGCACAGTTTTCTGGAAATCTGCAATTAGATACTTCATAGCGCAATGAACATTACAGTGACAAAGGAAATGTCCACAGATGAAAACTAGAAAGAAGCTTTCTTAGAAACTTCTTGGTGATGTGTGAATTCATCTCACAGAGTTACACTTATGTTTCGTGGAGCAGTCCATTAACACTGTCTTTGGGGAAACTGAGAAGGGCTTCTTTGGATCACATTGAGGCATACGCTGATAAAGGAATTTCATCCGTTCAAAACGTGAAAGAAGCTTTCTGAGAAACTTCTTTCTGATCTGTGAGTTCATCTCACAGAGTTACAACCTCTGCCTTAAGAAGCAGTTTGCTAACACTTTTTGGTGGAATCTGCAAAGTGATATTTGGGAGCCTATTGAGGCCCATGGTGATAAAGGAATTATCCTCACATAATAACTAAAGAGAAGCTTTCTGAGAAACTGCATTGCCATGTGTGAATGCAACTCACAGAGTTACACGTTTCTCTTCAGTGATCAGTTTGTTAGCACAGTTTTCTGGAAATCTGCAATTAGATACTTCATAGCGCATGAACATTACAGTGACAAAGGAAATTTCCACAGATGAAAACTAGAAAGAAGCTTTCTTAGAAACTTCTTGGTGATGTGTGAATTCATCTCACAGAGTTACACTTATGTTTCGTGGAGCAGTCCATTAACACTGTCTTTGGGGAAACTGAGAAGGGCTTCTTTGGATCACATTGAGGCCTACGCTGATAAAGGAAATTTCATCCGTTCAAAACGTGAAAGAAGCTTTCTGAGAAACTTCTTTCTGATCTGTGAGTTCATCTCACAGAGTTACAACCTCTGCCTTAAGAAGCAGTTTGCTAACACTTTTTGGTGGAATCTGCAAAGTGATATTTGGGAGCCTATTGAGGCCCATGGTGATAAAGGAATTATCCTCACATAATAACTAAGGAGAAGCTTTCTGAGAAACTGCATTGCCATGTGTGAATGCAACTCACAGAGTTACACGTTTCTCTTCAGTGATCAGTTTGTTAGCACAGTTTTCTGGAAATCTGCAATTAGATACTTCATAGCGCAATGAACATTACAGTGACAAAGGAAATTTCCACAGATGAAAACTAGAAAGAAGCTTTCTTAGAAACTTCTTGGTGATGTGTGAATTCATCTCACAGAGTTACACTTATGTTTCGTGGAGCAGTCCATTAACACTGTCTTTGGGGAAACTGAGAAGGGCTTCTTTGGATCACATTGAGGCCTACGCTGATAAAGGAAATTTCATCCGTTCAAAACGTGAAGAAGCTTTCTGAGAAACTTCTTTCTGATCTGTGAGTTCATCTCACAGAGTTACAACCTCTGCCTCAAGAAGCAGTTTGCTAACACTCTTTTCGTGGAATCTGCAAAGTGATATTTGGGAGCCTATTGGGGCCCATGGTGATAAAGGAATTATCCTCACATAATAACTAAAGAGAAGCTTTGTGAGAAACTGCATTGCCATGTGTGAATGGAACTCACAGAGTTACGCCAGTGTTTTTTGGGGCCGTTTCTTAGGACTGTTTCCGTGGATTCCGAGAAGTGATATTTCAGATAGCTTTGAAGAATAGAAGGAGAAAACTAATATACTCCAAGAGAAAGCGGAACCAAGCTTTCTGCGAAACTGCTTTGTGATATGTGAATTCATTCACAGTGTTCTATCACCCTTTCTCGGGGGAGTTTCCTAGCACTCATTTTGAGGAATCTCAGATGTGATGTCTTGGATATCGTTGAATCGCATGCTGAATAAGGAACTATCCTCAGAGAAACCTGCAGAGAAGCCTTCTCAGAAACTTCTTTGTTGTGGGTGAATTCAGCCCACAGATGTCCATCATTGTTTCCACTGAGAAACTTGCTAGCAGAGTTTTCGCAGAATCTGCAATAGGACACACGGTGGCGCTCCAAGACCACAAATAACCTCGTCTTACTAAAGTGGGAAGCTTTCTGAGAAACCGCTTTGTGATGTGTGAATTCAACTCACTAAGTTGCAGCTGTATTTCGTGGGGCCGTGGCCTAGCCCTATTTGTGTGGAATCTGAGAACAGATATTCCCGATCCCTTTGAAAACAATGGGGCCAATGGAAACATCTTCCAATAAAAATGAGAAAGAAGCTTTCTGAGAAACTTCTTTCTGATCTGTGAGTTCATCTCACAGAGTTACCACCTCTGCCCAAAGAAGCAGATGGCTAACACTCTGTTCGTGTAATCTGCAAAATGATATTTGGGAGCCTATTGGGGCCCATGGTGATAAAGGAATTATCCTCACATAATAACTAAAGAGAAGCTTTCTGAGAAACTGCATTGCCATGTGTGAATGCAACTCACAGAGTTATACGTTTCTCTTCAGTGATCAGTTTGTTAGCACAGTTTTCTGGAAATCTGCAATTAGATACTTCATAGCGCAATGAACATTACAGTGACAAAGTAAATTTCCACAGATGAAAACTAGAAAGAAGCTTTCTTAGAAACTTCTTGGTGATGTGTGAATTCATCTCACAGAGTTACACTTATGTTTCGTGGAGCAGTCCATTAACACTGTCTTTGGGGAATCTGAGAAGGGCTTCTTTGGATCACATTGAGGCCTACGCTGATAAAGGAAATTTCATCCGTTCAAAACGTGAAAGAAGCTTTCTGAGAAAGTTCTTTCTGATCTGTGAGTTCATCTCACAGAGTTACAACCTCTGCCTTAAGAAGCAGTTTGCTAACACTTTTTGGTGGAATCTGCAAAGTGATATTTGGGAGCCTATTGAGGCCCATGGTGATAAAGGAATTATCCTCACATAATAACTAAAGAGAAGCTTTCTGAGAAACTGCATTGCCATGTGTGAATGCAACTCACAGAGTTACACGTTTCTCTTCAGTGATCAGTTTGTTAGCACAGTTTTCTGGAAATCTGCAATTAGATACTTCACAGCGCAATGAACATTACAGTGACAAAGGAAATTTCCACAGATGAAAACTAGAAAGAAGCTTTCTTAGAAACTTCTTGGTGATGTGTGAATTCATCTCACAGAGTTACACTTATGTTTCGTGGAGCAGTCCATTAACACTGTCTTTGGGGAAACTGAGAAGGGCTTCTTTGGATCACATTGAGGCCTACGCTGATAAAGGAAATTTCATCCGTTCAAAACGTGAAAGAAGCTTTCTGAGAAACTTCTTTCTGATCTGTGAGTTCATCTCACAGAGTTACAACCTCTGCCTTAAGAAGCAGTTTGCTAACACTTTTTGGTGGAATCTGCAAAGTGATATTTGGGAGCCTATTGAGGCCCATGGTGATAAAGGAATTATCCTCACATAATAACTAAGGAGAAGCTTTCTGAGAAACTGCATTGCCATGTGTGAATGCAACTCACAGAGTTACACGTTTCTCTTCAGTGATCAGTTTGTTAGCACAGTTTTCTGGAAATCTGCAATTAGATACTTCATAGCGCAATGAACATTACAGTGACAAAGGAAATTTCCACAGATGAAAACTAGAAAGAAGCTTTCTTAGAAACTTCTTGGTGATGTGTGAATTCATCTCACAGAGTTACACTTATGTTTCGTGGAGCAGTCCATTAACACTGTCTTTGGGGAAACTGAGAAGGGCTTCTTTGGATCACATTGAGGCCTACGCTGATAAAGGAAATTTCATCCGTTCAAAACGTGAAAGAAGCTTTCTGAGAAACTTCTTTCTGATCTGTGAGTTCATCTCACAGAGTTACAACCTCTGCCTCAAGAAGCAGTTTGCTAACACTCTTTTCGTGGAATCTGCAAAGTGATATTTGGGAGCCTATTGGGGCCCATGGTGATAAAGGAATTATCCTCACATAATAACTAAAGAGAAGCTTTGTGAGAAACTGCATTGCCATGTGTGAATGGAACTCACAGAGTTACGCCAGTGTTTTTTGGGGCCGTTTCTTAGGACTGTTTCCGTGGATTCCGAGAAGTGATATTTCAGATAGCTTTGAAGAATAGAAGGAGAAAACTAATATACTCCAAGAGAAAGCGGAACCAAGCTTTCTGCGAAACTGCTTTGTGATATGTGAATTCATTTCACAGTGTTCTATCACCCTTTCTCGGGGGAGTTTCCTAGCACTCATTTTGAGGAATCTCAGATGTGATGTCTTGGATATCGTTGAATCGCATGCTGAATAAGGAACTATCCTCAGAGAAACCTGCAGAGAAGCCTTCTCAGAAACTTCTTTGTTGTGGGTGAATTCAGCCCACAGATGTCCATCATTGTTTCCACTGAGAAACTTGCTAGCAGAGTTTTCGCAGAATCTGCAATAGGACACACGGTGGCGCTCCAAGACCACAAATAACCTCGTCTTACTAAAGTGGGAAGCTTTCTGAGAAACCGCTTTGTGATGTGTGAATTCAACTCACTAAGTTGCAGCTGTATTTCGTGGGGCCGTGGCCTAGCCCTATTTGTGTGGAATCTGAGAACAGATATTCCCGATCCCTTTGAAAACAATGGGGCCAATGGAAACATCTTCCAATAAAAATGAGAAAGAAGCTTTCTGAGAAACTTCTTTCTGATCTGTGAGTTCATCTCACAGAGTTACCACCCTCTGCCCAAAGAAGCAGATGGCTAACACTCTGTTCGTGTAATCTGCAAAATGATATTTGGGGAGCCTATTGGGGCCCATGGTGATAAAGGAATTATCCTCACATAATAACTAAAGAGAAGCTTTCTGAGAAACTGCATTGCCATGTGTGAATGCAACTCACAGAGTTATACGTTTCTCTTCAGTGATCAGTTTGTTAGCACAGTTTTCTGGAAATCTGCAATTAGATACTTCACAGCGCAATGAACATTACAGTGACAAAGTAAATTTCCACAGATGAAAACTAGAAAGAAGCTTTCTTAGAAACTTCTTGGTGATGTGTGAATTCATCTCACAGAGTTACACTTATGTTTCGTGGAGCAGTCCATTAACACTTGTCTTTGGGGAATCTGAGAAGGGCTTCTTTGGATCACATTGAGGCCTACGCTGATAAAGGAAATTTCATCCGTTCAAAAGGTGAAAGAAGCTTCTGAGAAACTTCTTTCTGATCTGTGAGTTCATCTCACAGAGTTACAACCTCTGCCTCAAGAAGCAGTTTGCTAACACGTTTTTGGTGGAATCTGCAAAGTGATAATTTGGGAGCCTATTGAGGCCCATGGTGATAAAGCAATTATCCTCACATAATAACTAAGAGAAGCTTTCTGAGAAACTGCATTGCCATGTGTGAATGCAACTCACAGAGTTACACGTTTCTCTTCAGTGATCAGTTTGTTAGCACAGTTTTCTGGAAATCTGCAATTATATACTTCCTAGCGCAATGAACATTACAGTGGACAAAGGAAATTCCACAGATGAAAACTAGAAAGAAGCTTTCTTAGAAACTTCTGGTGATGTGTGAATTCATCTCACAGAGTTACACTTATGTTTCGTGGAGCAGTCCATTAACACTGTCTTTTGGGGAAACTGAGAAGGGCTTCTTTGGATCACATTGAGGCCTACGCTGATAAAGGAATATTCATCCGTTCAAACGTGTGAAAGAAGCTTTCTGAGAACCTTCTTTCTGATCTGTGAGTTCATCTCACAGAGTTACAACCTCTGCCTGAAGAAGCAGTTTGCTAACACTTTTTTGGTGGAATCTGCAAAGTGATATTTGGGAGCCTATTGAGGGCCCATGGTGATAAAGGAATTATCCTCACATAATAACTAAGGAGAAGTTTCTGAGAAAACTGCATTGCCATGTGTGAATGCAACTCACAGAGTTACACGTTTCTTCTTCAGTGATCAGTTTGTTAGCACAGTTTTCTGGGAATCTGCAATAGATACTTCATAGCCGCAATGAACATTACAGTGACAAAGGAAATTTCCACAGATGAAAACTAGAAAGAACTTCTTAGAAACTTCTTGGTGACTGTGTGAATTCATCTCACAGAGTTACACTTATGTTTCGTGGAGCAGTCCATAACACTGTCTTTGGGGAAACTGAGAAGGGCTTCTTTGGATCACATTGAGGCCTACGCTGATTAAGGAAATTTCATCCGTTTCTCAAACGTGAAAGAAGCTTTCTGAGAAATTCTTTCTGATCTGTGAGTTCATCTCACAGAGTTACAACCTCTGCCTTAAGAAGCAGTTTGCTAACACTTTTTGGTGGAATCTGCAACGTGATATTTGGGAGCCTATTGAGGCCCATGGTGATAAAGGAATTATCCTCACATAATAACTAAGGAGAAGCTTTTCTGAGAAACTGCATTGCCATGTGTGGAATGCACTCACAGGAGTTACACGTTTCTCTTCAGTGATCAGTTTGTTAGCACAGTTTTCTGGAATCTGCAATTAGATACTTCATAGCGCAATGACATTACAGTGACAAAGGAAATTTCCACAGATGAAAACTAGAAAGAAGCTTTCTTAGAAACTTCTTGGTGATGTGTGAATTCATCTCACAGAGTTACACTTATGTTCGTGGAGCAGTCCATTAACATGTCTTTGGGGAAACTGAGAAGGGCTTCTTTGGATCACATTGAGGCCTACGCTGATAAAGGATATTTCATCCGTTCAAACGTGAAAGAAGCTTTATGAGAAACTTCTTTCTGATCTGTGAGTTCATCTCACAGAGTTACAACTCTGCCTAAGAAGCAGTTTGCTAACACTTTTTGGTGGAATCTGCAAAGTGATATTTGGGAGCCTATTGAGGCCCATGGTGATAAAGGAATTATCCTCACATAATAATAAGGAGAAGCTTTCTGAGAAACTGCATTGCCATGTGTGAATGCAACTCAGAGAGTTACACGTTTCTCTTCAGTGATCAGTTGGTAGCACAGTTTTCTGGAAATCTGCAATTAGATACTTCATAGCGCAATGAACATTACAGTGACAAAGGAAATTTCCACAGATGAAAACTAGAAAGAAGCTTTCTTAGAAACTTCTTGGTGATGTGTGAATTCATCTCACAGAGTTACACTTATGTTTCGTGGAGCAGTCCATTAACACTGTCTTTGGGGAAACTGAGAAGGGCTTCTTTGGATCACATTGAGGCCTACGCTGATAAAGGAAATTTCATCCGTTCAAAACGTGAAAGAAGCTTTCTGAGAAACTTCTTTCTGATCTGTGAGTTCATCTCACAGAGTTACAACCTCTGCCTCAAGAAGCAGTTTGCTAACACTCTTTTCGTTGGAATCTGCAAAGTGATATTTGGGAGCCTATTGGGGCCCATGGTGATAAGGAATTATCCTCACATAATAACTAAAGAGAAGCTTTGTGAGAAACTGCATTGCCATGTGTGAATGCAACTCACAGAGTTACGCCAGTGTTTTTTGGGGCCGTTTCTTAGGACTGTTTCCGTGGATTCCGAGAAGTGATATTTCAGATAGCTTTGAAGAATAGAAGGAGAAAACTAATATACTCCAAGAGAAAGCGGAACCAAGCTTTCTGCGAAACTGCTTTGTGATATGTGAATTCATTTCACAGTGTTCTATCACCCTTTCTCGGGGGAGTTTCCTAGCACTCATTTTGAGGAATCTCAGATGTGATGTCTTGGATATCGTTGAATCGCATGCTGAATAAGGAACTATCCTCAGAGAAACCTGCAGAGAAGCCTTCTCAGAAACTTCTTTGTTGTGGGTGAATTCAGCCCACAGATGTCCATCATTGTTTCCACTGAGAAACTTGCTAGCAGAGTTTTCGCAGAATCTGCAATAGGACACACGGTGGCGCTCCAAGACCACAAATAACCTCGTCTTACTAAAGTGGGAAGCTTTCTGAGAAACCGCTTTGTGATGTGTGAATTCAACTCACTAAGTTGCAGCTGTATTTCGTGGGGCCGTGGCCTAGCCCTATTTGTGTGGAATCTGAGAACAGATATTCCCGATCCCTTTGAAAACAATGGGGCCAATGGAAACATCTTCCAATAAAAATGAGAAAGAAGCTTTCTGAGAAACTTCTTTCTGATCTGTGAGTTCATCTCACAGAGTTACCACCTCTGCCCAAAGAAGCAGATGGCTAACACTCTGTTCGTGTAATCTGCAAAATGATATTTGGGAGCCTATTGGGGCCCATGGTGATAAAGGAATTATCCTCACATAATAACTAAAGAGAAGCTTTCTGAGAAACTGCATTGCCATGTGTGAATGCAACTCACAGAGTTATACGTTTCTCTTCAGTGATCAGTTTGTTAGCACAGTTTTCTGGAAATCTGCAATTAGATACTTCACAGCGCAATGAACATTACAGTGACAAAGGAAATTTCCACAGATGAAAACTAGAAAGAAGCTTTCTTAGAAACTTCTTGGTGATGTGTGAATTCATCTCACAGAGTTACACTTATGTTTCGTGGAGCAGTCCATTAACACTGTCTTTGGGGAATCTGAGAAGGGCTTCTTTGGATCACATTGAGGCCTACGCTGATAAAGGAATTTCATCCGTTCAAAACGTGAAAGAAGCTTTCTGAGAAACTTCTTTCTGATCTGTGAGTTCATCTCACAGAGTTACAACCTCTGCCTTAAGAAGCAGTTTGCTAACACTTTTTGGTGGAATCTGCAAAGTGATATTTGGGAGCCTATTGAGGCCCATGGTGATAAAGGAATTATCCTCACATAATAACTAAGGAGAAGCTTTCTGAGAAACTGCATTGCCATGTGTGAATGCAACTCACAGAGTTACACGTTTCTCTTCAGTGATCAGTTTGTTAGCACAGTTTTCTGGAAATCTGCAATTAGATACTTCATAGCGCAATGAACATTACAGTGACAAAGGAAATTTCCACAGATGAAAACTAGAAAGAAGCTTTCTTAGAAACTTCTTGGTGATGTGTGAATTCATCTCACAGAGTTACACTTATGTTTCGTGGAGCAGTCCATTAACACTGTCTTTGGGGAATCTGAGAAGGGCTTCTTTGGATCACATTGAGGCCTACGCTGATAAAGGAAATTTCATCCGTTCAAAACGTGAAAGAAGCTTTCTGAGAAACTTCTTTCTGATCTGTGAGTTCATCTCACAGAGTTACCCTCTGCCTTAAGAAGCAGTTTGCTAACACTTTTTTGGTGGAATCTGCAAAGTGATATTTGGGAGCCTATTGAGGCCCATGGTGATAAAGGATATCCTCACATAATAACTAAGAGAAGCTTTCTGAGAAACTGCATTGCCATGTGTGAATGCAACTCACAGAGTTACACGTTTCTCTTCAGTGATCAGTTTGTTAGCACAGTTTTCTGGAAATCTGCAATTAGATACTTCATAGCGCAATGAACATTACAGTGACAAAGGAAATTTCCACAGATGAAAACTAGAAAGAAGCTTTCTTAGAAACTTCTTGGTGATGTGTGAATTCATCTCACAGAGTTACACTTATGTTTCGTGGAGCAGTCCATTAACACTGTCTTTGGGGAAACTGAGAAGGGCTTCTTTGGATCACATTGAGGCCTACGCTGATAAAGGAAATTTCATCCGTTCAAAACGTGAAAGAAGCTTTCTGAGAAACTTCTTTCTGATCTGTGAGTTCATCTCACAGAGTTA